>NC_141035.1:46292500-46432500 GCF_052040795.2 Danio rerio
TGTCAGTATTTTCTAATGTTTGCTATGTATTCTATCATTTGAAGCTATTTGTTGTCCCATATTTTTTACATCCCAACGTTGACAGATATGGCATAACTTTGCTAATCAATAAATCGCTATAGTGCTTTCTGTTAGTTTTAACGTCAGTTAATGTTATGGAAGGGCATAGATGTTTAGGAAAATAGTAATAGTGATAAAATCATTCCTTCCTCAAGCATGTAAATATTAGATCTATTCAGAAATAACGTGAATTGCATTGGCATATATATCTGATGTTTTCCCAGCTTGTAGTAGTCAATCAAAAAGCTATTTAGTTTCTTATGACTATACACTAGCAGTGGAATTTACTGTGATGTGACGGGCGCCACCTGAAATCTTGCCTAGGGTGCCGAATTGGTTTGGGCCGGGCCTGATTTAGAATAACATTACTTTCAAACAAGGGTCAGGTACCTTATCTAGGTTAGTCGTGCAGCTCCTTGTTGTCCTAGACGGAAGTTAACGCCCTTACCACCTAAGTACACTTGAATCAATATCAAGAGTCAGTCGGATCCCTAAAATACAATTAGAATGCCCAATGCTCCATCTCAACTGGATTTTAGTCCGTCTACTGACCTGACATAGGAAGTGCGGAAACAAGGTCACAGCGTAATCTACTAGAATGAATAATTACAGAGTAAGCAAAATATCTTCAAACATAACAATTTAATAGTCAGGTAAATATGCATTATGCCAATTATTCAGTCAATTTATAAACAATCAATACAAGACATCAAATTCTCAAAGACAGATCCAAGATCAGAAGATGCATATCTGACTTCAAAATATACATAGCATGGAGCTTCACACTATGGGCTTACAGAATCGCGTCAAGCTTTTTGATGCATTTCCTTAAATAGTCAACCCATAGTAAAACTTTCTCCAAGTGAGGGTGTCTGAAACAACAATGGGAACCCACCTGCTGTGGGAATCAAGAGGTAATGCACATAACAGTCTCTTTCTCTGCTCAGTACAACACTACATTCTCCATCCCAGTTTGCACTATTTTTTGCACATAAGCCAATTGCACTGGGCACTTTTTGCATAATAAGCTCAATTTAAGAACCACTGTACATTGTTTTAAATCTGTTTCATTACTTAAATCAGTTTTATATATTGTTTACTTTCATAGATATTTATATACTTACATTTAATAATCATACTTCAGTCACTTCTGTGTATTTATGTGTGTGTCGTGTATGATGTGTATGTTGTGTGTATGACTTCACTGTGGACGGCAAAGTAAGAATCTCATTGTACAGGGAAACGTGTTTCCTTACTGTGCACATGACAATAAACAGTTGAATTGAATTTGGATAAAGAACACTGACACCTCTTCTGTGGTAGATCAAAGAGACCTAAAGCTTCAAGTGTTTATGCCTATTTCTATGAGAACGAGACCTGAGAACCGAGACATTTCAAATGATATCAAACATGATGCAAAAAGTCACTTGCATTGATACAGAACATTCATACTTTGCGATGACCATACTGTGAGGTAACATGACCATTCTGTGAGGTAACATGACCATTCTGTGAGGTAAGATGACCATTCTGTGAGGTAACATGACCATTCTGTGAGGTAACATGACCATTCTGTGAGGTAGGATGATCATTCTGTGAGGTAAGATGACCATTCTGTGAGGTAAGATGATCATTCTGTGAGGTAACATGACCATTCTGTGTGGTAAGATGATCATTCTGTGAGGTAAGATGACCATTCTGTGAGGTAAGATGACCATTCTGTGAGGTAAGATGACCATTCTGTGAGGTAACATGACCATTCTGTGAGGTAACATGACCATTCTGTGAGGTAAGATGATCATTCTGTGAGGTAAGATGACCATTCTGTGAGGTAACATGACCATTCTGTGAGGTAACATGACCATTCTGTGAGGTAACATGACCATTCTGTGAGGTAACATTACCATTCTGTGAGGTAAGATGACCATTCTGTGTGGTAAGATGATCATTCTGTGAGGTAAGATGACCATTCTGTGAGGTAACATGACCATTATGTGAGGTAACATGACCATTCTGTGAGGTAAGATGATCATTCTGTGAGGTAACATGACCATTCTGTGAGGTAAGATGACCATTCTGTGAGGTAAGATGACCATTCTGTGAGGTAACATGACCATTCTGTGAGGTAACATGACCATTATGTGAGGTAACATGACCATTCTGTGAGGTAACATGACCATTCTGTGAGGTAACATGACCATTCTGTGAGGTAAGATGACCATTCTGTGAGGTAACATGATCATTCTGTGAGGTAAGATGATCATTCTGTGAGGTAAGATGACCATTCTGTGAGGTAAGATGACCATTCTGTGAGGTAAGATGACCATTCTGTGAGGTAACATGACCATTCTGTGAGGTAAGATGACCATTCTGTGAGGTAAGATGACCATTCTGTGAGGTAAGATGACCATTCTGTGAGGTAACATGACCATTCTGTAACATGACCATTCTGTGAGGTAACATGACCATTCTGTGAGGTAACATGATCATTCTGTGAGGTAACATGACCATTCTGTGAGGTAACATGATCATTCTGTGAGGTAACATGATCATTCTGTGAGGTAAGATGATCATTCTGTGAGGTAACATGATCATTCTGTGAGGTAACATGACCATTCTGTGAGGTAACATGATCATTCTGTGAGGTAACATGATCATTCTGTGAGGTAAGATGATCATTCTGTGAGGTAAGATGACCATTCTGTAAGGTAAGATGACCATTCTGTGAGGTAAGATGACCATTCTGTGAGGTAACATGACCATTCTGTGAGGTAAGATGACCATTCTGTGAGGTAACATGACCATTCTGTGAGGTAAGATGACCATTCTGTGAGGTAAGATGACCATTCTGTGAGGTAAGATGACCATTCTGTGAGGTAAGATGACCATTCTGTGAGGTAACATGACCATTCTGTGAGGTAACATGACCATTCTGTGAGGTAACATGACCATTCTGTGAGGTAACATGATCATTCTGTGAGGTAACATGACCATTCTGTGAGGTAACATGATCATTCTGTGAGGTAACATGATCATTCTGTGAGGTAAGATGATCATTCTGTGGGGTAAGATGACCATTCTGTGAGGTAAGATGACCATTCTGTGAGGTAACATGACCATTCTGTAACATGACCATTCTGTGAGGTAACATGACCATTCTGTGAGGTAACATGATCATTCTGTGAGGTAAGATGATCATTCTGTGAGGTAAGATGACCATTCTGTGAGGTAAGATGACCATTCTGTGAGGTAAGATGACCATTCTGTGAGGTAACATGACCATTCTGTGAGGTAAGATGACCATTCTGTGAGGTAAGATGACCATTCTGTGAGGTAACATGACCATTCTGTGAGGTAAGATGACCATTCTGTGAGGTAACATGACCATTCTGTGAGGTAAGATGATCATTCTGTGAGGTAACATGATCATTCTGTGAGGTAACATGACCATTCTGTGAGGTAACATGACCATTCTGTGAGGTAAGATGATCATTCTGTGAGTTGAGTGAGAAGGAAAAGTAGGGGAAGGGAAGAGAGAGAGAGCTTTTCCCACATGCTCGCTTCATGGGGTGTGGATGTAGATGCTTGCATGGTTCATGTGGATGCATAAGAGTATTTGAGATTTCTCAAATCTTACACTGCCTTGGTGATTTAGTTTAAAAACATCTTTAAATAAACTGCTGGCATACACTAATTTCAGATGTTCTGTATGATTTGTGTCTGTGTGTATGCAGGTTGGACGAAGCGGTGGCGCAGTAGGTAGTGCTGTCGCCTCACAGCAAGTAGGTCGCTGGGTCACTGGTTCAAGCCTCGGCTTAGTTGGCGTTTCTGTGTGGAGTTTGCATGTTCTCCCTGCCTTTGTGTGTGTTTCCTTCGGGTGCTCCGGTTTCCCCCACAGTCCAAAGACATGCGGTACAGGTGAATTGGGTAGGCTAAATTGTCCGTAGTGTGTGAATGTGTGTGTGGATGTTTCCCAGAGATGGGTTGCAGCTGGAAGGGCATCCGCTGCGTAAAAACTTGCTGGATAAGTTGGCGGTTCATTCCGCTGTGGCGACCCGTAATTAATAAAGGGACTAAGCCAACAAGACCATGAATGAATGTATGCCGGTTGTCCCAGTGTTCGTAAGGCAGACGTCCTGAAAAGATTATTAGATGAATTGCAGCAGGAAGTTGAAAACGGTGCTCAATCTTCTGCTTACAGGTTGCAAAGACACACATTGATCGCATGCAGCGGATATTACTGTCATTAGACTGAATGTCAAGCAGATATTGAATCATCTGAGCAAACGGTCAGACTGTGATACCCGCGCAACATTGATCTGCTCTCAGCCTGCTCAACGTTTATTCACGGGAGAAATAACACTGGGTCAGGGTTAAACGATGCTGAATACAAGATGTGTGTCTTGATAACATGCACTAAATTTAGTTTTGAAGCTATAAATCAAGGATTGTTGGAGCACAGCAAATGGTTTTAAAGGAAAAATCACACAAGTATAGACAATGCCTTTAAAAAACTGATTATTAAATAACATTTTGAATTAATTAATTAATTTTCCTTCGGCTTAATCCCTTTAATCATCAAGGGTTGCCACATTGGAATGAACCGCCAACTTATCCAGCATATGTTTTACACAGCAGATACCCTTCCACATGCAACCCATCACTGGGAAACATCCATACACACTCATTCACACACACACACTATGGCCAGTTTAGTTTATGCGGAGGGTGAACAAACTCCAGTGCAAGGCTAAGATATGCGCTGCCCTTTAATGTGTAGAAGCCCATCTATTAGCTCAATGACGAAACTAACAGCATGATCGAAGGTTAAATGCATGTAAGCCTTTTCTAGTGCTTCTAAAAAGAATTTTGTTATTTAATAGAATTTATTTATATTCGTTTTTTAGCTCAGAATTTAATCTGACTCCAATTATAGGTGATCCTAAAATTTAGACTGTATTTCTAATGTAAAACGGATCACATTCATCATTTATGACTTAATTTAGGGTGCTTCCACACCTAGACTTTTGTTTGGGAACCTGTCTCGTTTGCCCAGTTAGCGCGGTTTGTTTGGCATATGTGAAACCACCAATCGCTGCGCTATAAAACTCCTTCAGTGCAGTGAGTGAACCACAGTCTGCAGCTTCAGCCCTCAACAACTCACTGCCTGTCTTGGCTTCTCAGCGTAAATATTGTTGAAGAAGAAGAGTCTCGGTGGAAATGATCTGAGGCTTTGACTTGACCTTCATCTGTGCGACTGCAGCGCTCCATCACTTTCTGAATCTGTGTTTTAGCTCTCGCCGCTCTGACCTTTTCACTCATGCAAGTCCAAACACTGCACCTTTCACATGCACCACCTTTTTATCAGCTTTGGAAAAATAACCTCCGTTCTGGCCGCTGGAGTGTTGAGTGTGTTGAATGAGTTTGGACATGGGACACTTAGAAACAAATCATTGGTAAAATTTTATATTATTATGACACATTCAAAGATGTTATTTCCAGTCAATTTCAGCAACTGAAGGCATATTACAGAAACTTTCTTAACATAGGTCTCATCAGAGAAACTCTTCTTATTTGTTATATGTGTTTATAGTTGTGCTTATCATAAACAATGTATCTGTGTACTTCATTATTTTGTAAAAAAATAAAAATATTTTGCCCATATTATTATTTTAACAAGTATAACCATGACCTTTACAACCCCTCGAAATGACTTTTCTTCACTTTTGGTCACATGGGAGGGCTTTAGGACAGGATTATCAGTCCCATTTGGGCAGGATTATCAGTCCCTTTAGGCCAGGGCTATTAGTCCCTTTAGGGCAGGGCTATCAGTCCCTTTAGGGCAGGGCTATCAGTCCCTTTAGGGCAGGGATATCAGTCCCATTTGGGCAGGACTATCAGTCCTCTTAGGGCAGGATTATCAGTCCCTTTAGGCCAGGGCTATTAGTCCCTTTAGGGCAGGATTATCAGTCTCTTTAGGGCAGGGCTATTAGTCCCTTTAGGGCAGAGGGCTATTAGTCCCTTTAGGGCAGAGGGCTATCAGTCCCTTTAGGGCAGGGCTATCAGTCCCTTTAGGCCAGGGCTATTAGTCCCTTTAGGGCAGGATTATCAGTCCCTTTAGGGCAGGGCTATTAGTCCCTTTAGGGCAGAGGGCTATTAGTCCCTTTAGGGCAGAGGGCTATCAGTCCCTTTAGGGCAGGGCTATTAGTCCCTTTAGGGCAGGGCTATCAGTCCCTTTAGGGCAGGGCTATCAGTCCCTTTAGGGCAGGGCTATCAGTCCCTTTAGGGCAGGGCTATCAGTCCCTTTAGGGCAGGGATATCAGTCCCATTTGGGCAGGACTATCAGTCCTCTTAGGGCAGGATTATCAGTCCCTTTAGGGCAGGATTATCAGTCCCTTTAGGGCAGGGCTATTAGTTCCTTTAGGGCAGAGGGCTATCAGTCCCTTTAGGGCAGGGCTATTAGTCCCTTTAGGGCAGGGCTATCAGTCCCTTTAGGCCAGGGCTATCAGTCCCTTTAGGCCAGGGCTATCAGTCCCTTTAGGCCAGGGCTATCAGTCCCTTTAGGCCAGGGCTATCAGTCCCTTTAGGGCAGAGGGCTATCAGTCCCTTTACGACATTGGCTATCAGTCCCTTTAGGGCAGAGGGCTATCAGTCCCTTTACGACATTGGCTAACAGTCCCTTTAGGGCAGAGGGCTATCAGTCCCTTTACGACATTGGCTATCAGTCCCTTTAGGGCAGAGGGCTATCAGTCCCTTTACGACATTGGCTAACAGTCCCTTTAGGCCAGGGCTATCAGTCCCTTTACGACATTGGCTATCAGTCCCTTTAGGGCAGAGGGCTATCAGTCCCTTTACGACATTGGCTATCAGTCCCTTTAGGGCAGAGGGCTATCAGTCCCTTTACGACATTGGCTAACAGTCCCTTTAGGCCAGGGCTATCAGTCTCTTTAGGGCAGGGCTATCAGTCCCTTTAGGGCAGAGGGCTATCAGTCCCTTTAGGGCAGGGCTATTAGTCCCTTTAGGGCAGGGCTATCAGTCCCTTTAGGGCAGAGGGCTATCAGTCCCTTTAGGGCAGGGCTATTAGTCCCTTTAGGGCAGGGCTATCAGTCCCTTTAGGGCAGGGCTATCAGTCCCTTTAGGGCAGGGCTATCAGTCCCTTTAGGGCAGGGCTATCAGTCCCTTTAGGGCAGGGCTATCAGTCCCTTTAGGGCAGAGGGCTATCAGTCCCTTTACGACATTGGCTAACAGTCCCTTTAGGCCAGGGCTATCAGTCCCTTTACGACATTGGCTATCAGTCCCTTTAGGGCAGAGGGCTATCAGTCCCTTTAGGGCAGGGCTATCAGTCCCTTTAGGGCAGGGCTATCAGTCCCTTTACGACATTGGCTAACAGTCCCTTTAGGGCAGGGCTATCAGTCCCTTTAGGGCAGAGGGCTATCAGTCCCTTTACGACATTGGCTAACAGTCCCTTTAGGCCAGGGCTATCAGTCCCTTCACGACATTGGCTAACAGTCCCTTTAGGGCAGAGGGCTATCAGTCCCTTTACGACATTGGCTAACAGTCCCTTTAGGCCAGGGCTATCAGTCCCTTTACGACATTGGCTATCAGTCCCTTTAGGGCAGAGGGCTATCAGTCCCTTTACGACATTGGCTAACAGTCCCTTTAGGCCAGGGCTATCAGTCTCTTTAGGGCAGGGCTATCAGTCCCTTTAGGGCAGGGCTATCAGTCCCTTTAGGCCAGGGCTATCAGTCCCTTTAGGGCAGGGCTATCAGTCCCTTTAGGGCAGAGGGCTATCAGTCCCTTTAGGGCAGGGCTATTAGTCCCTTTAGGGCAGGGCTATCAGTCCCTTTAGGGCAGGGCTATCAGTCTTTTTAGGGCAGGGCTATCAGTCCCTTTAGGGCAGGGCTATCAGTCCCTTTAGGGCAGGGCTATCAGTCCCTTTAGGCCAGGGCTATCAGTCCCTTTAGGGCAGGGCTATCAGTCCCTTTAGGGCAGAGGGCTATCAGTCCCTTTAGGGCAGGGCTATCAGTCCCTTTAGGGCAGGGCTATCAGTCCCTTTAGGGCAGGGCTATCAGTCTCTTTAGGGCAGGGCTATCAGTCCCTTTAGGGCAGGGCTATCAGTCCCTTTAGGGCAGGGCTATCAGTCCCTTTAGGGCAGGGCTATCAGTCCCTTTAGGGCAGGGCTATCAGTCCCTTTAGGGCAGAGGGCTATCAGTCCCTTTACGACATTGGCTAACAGTCCCTTTAGGCCAGGGCTATCAGTCCCTTTAGGCCAGAGGGCTATCAGTCCCTTTAGGGGAGGGCTATCAGTCCCTTTAGGCCAGGGCTATCAGTCCCTTTAGGGAAGGGTTATCAGTCTCTTTACGACATTGGCTAACAGTCCTTTTAGGGCAGGGCTATTAATCCCTTTTGTGCAGGGCTATCAGTCCTTTTAAGGCAAGGCTATCTGTCCCTTAAGGGTGCGGCTATCATTGGGTGTCTCGTTTCTGCTCTGCTTTCATCCATTCAACAGTCTTAATTTTTTTTTAGCAACGCTAACAATTCCATCTATCTATTTGGTTCCCAAAGGACAAAGTCATGTACAGCCCTTAATTTTTTTCTAATTTAAGACCATTTCAATTGGAAGTACATCCCAATGTGAGAAAAAAAAAATCTTAACTTGTTTCATAGCGACTTTAAAGGAAAACTCCAGTTTTTTTTTAGATATAAGTTTATTTTACAAGTTTCCTGTATCAAACTGTTGAATTCGACCTTTTCTGAAAACATTTACCCGATCTTCAGGTCTTGCTGGAGCAATTTTAGCTTAGCTTAGCATAGATCATTGAATCGGATTAGACCATTAGCATCTCGCTCAAAATTCACTAAAGAGTTTTGATCATTTTCCTACTTAAAGCTGAACTCTTCAGTAGTTAGATTGTGTACTAAGACTGACGGAAAATGAAGAGCTGCTATATTCTTTACCGATATGGCTAAGAACTATACTCTCTGACATAATAATCAAGGAACTTTGATCATAGAACATTGTACACCATTTAATTATTGCAGTTACACTACAGTGCTGTAGAGTGCTTGATTCTGATTGGCTGATGAGCATTCTGAAGCGTGCAGTTATTTTCAAATAAACACACAGCTAAAGTAGTTCCAGCAGGTTTTGAGTGCATTACAGCTCCATATCACTACGCTGAATGATTTCTGAAGGCTTTGGATTAGATGTGTAAGTAACTAGTCCTACACACAGGAGCAGTTTGAGGACAAAAACAGACAAATGTCTGAAAAACAACATCTAAACAGTGACTGTAAGTGTGGCAATTAAAGTTTTGGTCTGTTAAATTATTAGAAAATAATGCACACGCATCATGGCTGCATCACCACCTCAGGTGTGCATTATTTTCTAATAGTTCAGCTCATTATATAGTATAGGCTATGCTTGTGTTAATGTTGAAGTATTATGGTGTATTCTTTGTTCGATATTGTTTCGTACACTACACATACAATATGTATTACTAAAAGTCTGAATATCACGCTAGACTGAATTGGTTTCTGTGATTAAATCGTTTGACCTGCTGTGCAATTCAGTTTCATACACTACACGTACTGTATATGCTACTCAAAGTCTGAATGCCACTAGACTGAATTGGTTTCTGTGAATAAGTCGTTTTGACCTGCTGTGTTGGGTGCTAAAATAACAGCAGCATTACCGAGTGGCGCCTCTAGATGTCAGTGTGACACCAGGCGAACTGGCAGATCCCTCATTAAAAAGGGGGTTGTGATTAAACGGTGCGAGTTGTAGGGGGGTTTGAAGGGATTGACTCCTCTAATTAGCGCTTGATCTCTCCTGAGGAACGTCAAAACAAGATTTATGGGGGTCAGCTCTTTAATACCGAATAAAATTTACTCTGATCTGCATTTTAAATAAATACCCTACTGAAAAAAACAGCTTAAAACAGCCTAGACTGGCTTCGACCTGGCTGGTTTTAGAGGAGTTTTGGCCATTTCCAGGCTGGTTTCCAGCCATTTCCAGCCTGGTCTTACCTGGTCAGGCTGGGAGATGACCATCTAAAACCAGCTTGACCAGTCCAGCCGAAACCATCTATGTCCAGCTTATACCAGGCTGGTCAAGCTGGTTTTAGCTGGATTTAGTTGGTCGTTTTCCAGCCTGACCAGCTAAGACCAGGCTGAAAATGGCTGGAAACCAGCCAGGAAGTGGCCAAAACCCCTCGAAAACCAGCATGGTCAACCAGCTAAAACCAGCCAACCAGCCTAGGCTGGTTTAAGCTGGATTTTTCAGCAGAGTAAAATAATAGATAATATAAATCAATCAGTCAGTATGCGAGAAAAACTTCAACAGTCCTGAAACCGACAGGAACAAGAGCAATGATAGACGGTTAGTGTTTACAAGACACTTGTAAAATAGGTGTTTGTTTCTAAATCTTTCGTTTGACCTACAGCAACTTCTGAAATAGCTGTCAATAAGATCATGCTGTAGGTCAGAATACACTAGCCTATCCCTCAAAACACTGAAAACTTAAATCTACTATTATTAAACTAGATGTAATTAAGCATGTTACACAAACTAATATTACCGAAAAAGCTTATCACCCTGAAAGAAAATGTATAATCCACACACTGCCTTAATTAAGTTTGAAGGTGAATTTGTTTGAGACTCCTTGTAGCAAGTAAATCTATAGATGATATACAAATATGTGATTTATACATATTTATACAACAGTTCTATCTGGTCCTTAATTGGCTGATAGCCGTGCGATATTCTGCAAATAACAGCACTCATACAGCGTTTTACTCCACCCATATAGCGACAAGCAGTTTGACAAATATTGCTGCTCTTGGACAACATAATGAACTTTTAAGGCTTTTTAGTCAAGGATGAAGTTGTTTAGATTGCAACTGTGCAGTTTTTTAATAAGGATAGTGCCTATTTTTAAATATTTATAATTTTGGAGCAAAGTGATGGTTGACATTCCGCCACAAGATGGCGACAGAGACCACATGAGTCATCGGGGGAGAAAAACATCAAACATTTCAAACTACAGCAGAACAAATCATTTTAAATCAAGTAAGTGACATTCTAAGTCGATCTCTCTTTTGTATGTTGTAGTGCTTTATTTATTCCATAGTAATCTGCTAGTGTTTGCTTTGGCTTTTTCTGGATTAATTATTGTGATCTCCTGATTGCAACAGAGAAATACTGGGAAATCTTTGTAGACTTTTGTCATTTCCTGCCGTTCAGCCTTATAATCTTAAAATGAGAGCAAACTCATCTGTTTTGTCATCACTTTAGACATTACGCTAGAGAATCATTTAAACCAGGGGTCAACAATCCTGGTCCTGGAGGGCTGGTGTCCCTGCAGGGTTTAGTTCCAACTTGCCTCAACACACCTGCCTGGATGTTTTTAGTCAGGGGTCACCAAACTTGTTCCTGGAGGGCCGGTGTCCTGCAGATTTTAGCTCCAACCCTAATCAAACACACCTGAACAAGTTAATCAAGGTCTTACTAGGTATACTTAAAACACCCAGGCAGGTGTGTTGAGGTAAGTTGGAGCTAAAACCGAGACCGAGATTGGTGACCCCTGTTTTAAGTATACCAAGTAAAAGCTTGATTAGCTTGTTCAGGTGTGTTTAATTAGGGTTGGAGGTAAAATCTGCAGGACGCCCGCCCTCCAGGAACAAGTTTGGTGACCACTGATTTAAACACTAGCTCTAAAGTGACATTTGTGAATTAGCAATGGTTTCTGCTGTTCTGACGTCAGCTGCAGATGTGAATGAACGACGGAAGAAAGTAGGTCCTCATACAGAAGGGTTTTGAGACTCTCCATGTTTGAATTTCTTTTTTATGTACACGATTACCTCGTCAAACTGTTGTATGAATGCAATATCACACGAGTAGCAGTGCAATATGGCTGTATATCGGCACTGGTGGGGGGCACTAAGGCACCCAGCCTGTGACCTCAAACCAATGCACAACTTCCACCAATTTCAATATACAGCCACATCGCACTGCTACTCATGTGATTTTGCTTATATTTATACTTATATATAGGATTTTTCGGGGAAAAAACATCTACACTAAAGAAATTATTAATTGGATTTACTTTTTTTTTTAGGTAAGTGGTTGCAAACAAACAAATTTATTAATGCTCAACTTAATTTGTTTGTTTAAACTAAAGCAAATTTAGATTTTTGGGTGAACTATCCCTTTAAATTCAAGGTAATATATAACAAAGAGTTATGTATTGTATGTTCAAACTTATAATATTAGCTTAATATTCAAACTAATATTAGCGTACTGTTTGATCACCCTCAAGTTTTCTTTTTCTGTTCAACACAAAATAAGGCATTTTAAAAAAATGTTAGAAACCTGTAACTATTGAATAATAAAGACAAACTAATAGCCTACTATTGAAGTCAATAATCTCCAGTTTTTTTTAAATAACTTATTTTGTGTTCAGTGAGAACATGCACACAGAATTGCCAACTGAACCAGCTGGGACTTGAACCATGCAGTGACCTCTTGCTGTGAGGAAACAGTGCTAACTACTGAGCCACCGGGTGAGTAAATGATGACAGTATCTATCTATCTATCTATCTATCTATCTATCTATCTATCTATCTGTCTGTCTGTCTGTCTGTCTGTCTGTCTGTCTGTCTGTCTGTCTGTCTGTCTGTCTGTCTGTCTGTCTGTCTGTCTGTCTGTCTGTCTGTCTGTCTGTCTGTCTGTCTGTCTGTCTGTCTGTCTGTCTGTCTGTCTTGTCTGTTCATCTGTCAATCATATCTGCCTGTCTATTTATCTCTCTCTCGTCTGTTTGTTGTCTCTGTCATGATATTGGGTTATTATTAATTAGTTGAACTGAATTGTGATGTGTTTGACAAAGCTGGTGAATGCATCTTGATAATCTGCATTTGTTCAGCTCTAAAGAATCATCTGTTTCTTTATTCTCCGTCCGCTGTACATTGTAAAATCTCTCTATCAGCCCATCATTATCAGATCTGTCCTGCCATTGTGCAGCAGGAAGAAATTGGACTTTAATAAATCATATATCTTCTTCATTTCCGAAGACGGATTCGGCCTCCACGTCGAGTTCTGGATAATAACTGAGCTGAAGGACTAAATTAAATAAATTGTGTGATAGAAGGATTTTCCAGCTCAGTTCTTGTACCAATTTAATGGTGCTCGGGTCAGTTTCTGGAAGCAGTAATGACCAATACTTTTTCAGACTAATGGAAATCTTCTCCAAATTTTGCCAAAGTTTTCAAGTTCAGTGTAAGGGTTCATTTGTGCATTCTATCTGGGATTTTCAAGTAGGTATCTTTGCAGCCCGGAGACCTCCAAGTGGGAGGGATTACACCGCTAGTAGGCTGGGTGACCTCCAAGTCCAAGGGCTACAGCAGCAGAAGACTACACTGGATGCCACTTCTGTCAGCTAAGAACAGGAAACTGATGTGGTTGATATTTTCTTGTCACACTTTGGGCCCTTTAGTACCAATCGAGCATCATGTTAACGCCACAGCCTACCTGAGTATTGTTGCTGACCATGTCCATCCTTTTATAACCACAGTGTACTCATCTTCTGATGGCTACTTCCAGCAGGATAACGCACCATGTCATGAAGCGTGAATCATCTCTGACTGGTTACTTGAACATGACAATGAGTTCACTGTACTCAAATGGCCTTCACAGCCACCAGAGCTCAATCCGATAGAGCATCTTTGGGATGTGGTGGAACAGGAGATTCGCATCATGGATGTGCAGCCGATAAAATCTGCAGCAGCTGTGTGATGCTTTCATGTCAATATGGAGCAAAATATCTGAGGAATATTTCCAGTACCTTGTTGAATCTATGCCATGAAGGATTTAGGCAGTTCTGAAGGCAAAATTGGGTCCAACCTGGTACTATTAAGGTGTACCTAATAAAGTGACCAGGGAGTCTATTAATTATTAATTGAGCCAATTTATCAGTCAGAAGTGAAATGTCAATAAGAAAACCTTTAAGAAAACAAATGTGTTACACATGCGCATGAGGGCCGTTGTTTGGGGCAGATTCAAATTCCAGTGCAACGATGTCAGAGATCTGACGAAACATCACTGTCAAACAGATTTTCCTTCATCAAGTTATGGTGAGTACTGAATTCTATATTCATTTAGTTATTGAATCATATTTAAGCTGAACTGTTTGCGATAATTTGGACAAAAATTGACAGCATGGGTATTACGTTAGCCTGCCATCTTCGACATCATATTAGTCGTACATTAACATTACCCTGTGGTAGAAAAACTTAATTCACACCTGTTATATTGAAGTCTGGGTCAGTTGGCTTTTCTATGTGGAGTTTGCATGTTCTCCCTGCATATGCTTGGGTTTCCTTCGGGTGCTCCGGTTTCCCCCACAGTCCAAAGACATGCGGTACAGGTGAATTGGGTAGGCTAAATTGGGTAGGCTAAATTGTCCCTAGTGTATAAGTGTTTGTGTGGATGTTTCCCAGAGATGGGTTGCGGCTGGAAGGGCATCTGCTGCGTGAAAACTTGCTAGATAAGTTGGCGGTTCATTCCGCTGTGGCAATACCAGATTAATAAAGGGAATAAGCTGACAAGAAAATGAATGAATGAATATTGAAGTTTAACCTATGGTTTTGACCATACTAATCTCTCCAGGCACTTTGAGTTACTATGTATTGTTAAGTTATTACTTTATGGCACTTAACTGTTTTTTATATATATATATATATATATATATATATATATATATATATATAAATATATATATATATATATATATATATATATATATATATATATATATATATATATATATACATATATAATTATTATTTTTTTTAGGTTTACACCTTTATTGGATAGGAAAGTAGAGAGAATTGACAGGAAAGCGTGAAGAGCAGAGAGAGGGAAAGGATCGCGATAGGACTATAAGGCGGAGTCGAACTCAGACCGCCGTGAGCACAGGAGTGCACGACGCCCTAACCACTACACCATTGGCACCTACACTTACAGTATTTCTTGATTGCTTTGATGCAGTCGTCAACTGAAACTCCACATTTTCAAAACAGTTAACACACAGGCCTAACGAGTGGTCTTCAATGAACCTAAACGAGCACGTGTCACTCCGCTGCTAGTCCGTTTGCACTGGCTGCCAGTTGCTGCTCGCATCAAATTCAAAGCTCTGATGTTTGCCTACAAAGTGACTTCTGGCCTTGCTCCTTCTTATCTGCTCTCACTTCTGCAGATCTATGTGCCCTCCGGAAACTTGCGTTCTGTGAATGAACGTCGCCTCGTGGTTCCATCCCAAAGAGAGAAGAAATCACTTTCGCGAACGCTCACGCTCAATCTGCCCATTTGGTGGAATGAACTCCCTAACCGCATCCGAACAGCAGAGTCACTCGCTATTTTCAAGAAACGACTAAAAACTCAACTATTTAGTCTCCACTTCACTTCCTAATCTGCAATTGCCTCTCTGAATATCACACTAACTGTACCCAAAAATAAAAAAAATAATAAAATACTAATATACTAAAAAATACTAATACTACTAATACTTCCCTTCTTACACTTTACATACCTGAAACTTGCCTATAGCACTTATTCATTGTTGCTCTTGGTTGTGTAAATTGCTTCCTTGTCCTCATTTGTAAGTCGCTTTGGATAAAAGCCTCTGCTAAATGACTAAATGTAAATGTAAATGTAAACAGCGGCACTCATGGTCAGAATGACACATTATGCTTGCAAAACACAAAACACGTGTCAAAACATTTACAATATGCAACAAAAGCTAGTTTTACCTTCAAACAACACAACTTGCAAACAAGTATATGAGAACAAAACATTGTTTTGAACTTAAGAGTTTCATTTTGCAGAAGAATTGAAGAGTTTTGCCCAATGTGTGTGTGTTTTGTGATTTGTGTGTAGAGTTCTGACAATATGAGACCTGCTGTCAGAAAATGTGTGTAAACAATTGGAAAAAACTACACTATAGACAGCAGTTTATAAAAAAAAAATACAAAAAGCGCCTCTTTTTTAGGTGTTTATTATAACACAGACAACATATACAGATATTTTAAACACTTTCAAAAGTGGTTTATGAAAAATCAAAGGTTATTCTCATAAATGATACCAAATTTTTACATTTATACCTCTGCATGTGGATTTGGAAAGCTTTTAAATTTGGGGAGGCAAAATCCAGGCAGAAATCCCAAAATAACAGCAGAGTTTAACTGGTTAAATGTGGCTAAGAAATAACAATTCTTTTTTTTTTTTTGTACAAATCTGAACCACTGGTCCAATCGAGCCAGTAGAAATAATCCTTAACGTTGAACCCTGATGTGGAATGACTCTTCAGCATTTACAAGTTTAGTTCATTTTGACAGACATGACATAAGCAAATGAAAATATTATAAGCAGCAGAGAGTTGTGTGTAAGCAATTGATGCATGTCCAAAAGCATTTGCAATTTGTCGGAGGGAATGAGAAACTGCTGCTATGATGTGCACAAATGACTAATTGTTTTGAGAAATGCCTTAACAGTTGTGCAAATGTAAATAGTGTTGTGAGAAATGCACCAAAGTGACTGAGAAAAACTGTAATATCATAATGAGGGAGAGATCGTCACTAATGGTCAGGGCTTTCCCCCTCTGATGACAGTGTTTCTGCACCAAGTGTGATTATAAAAAACAAATCAATACATTTTTACTCTAGAAGCTGGCTTTATTCACCCCACAACTGTTTAAACTGTGTATAAAGGGGATTTTTGCATAATATGTCTCCTTTAATGCAAAAACTAGTTGATTTATTTGAGTAGCCGTTGAAGAATTCCTTGTATAGATCAAAAAACATCCTCTCAACCTTTTTTCTTCTTTTTGACTGTTTATTGTGCCCCAAACCACCTCATAATCCAAACCCTTTCTCTTGCGAAGGCAGTTTGCCTTTCTTTTGGTCCATACAAGTGCTCTTTTCCTTATTCCCCAGTCTCTGTTCAAACGGAGGAAATGAAGTGGACATATGAAAGCTGCTGGTGGACAATAGAAAGGATTAGACGAGTGTCAAAGCACTTTCAGCTCTCTGTAATGGATGTGTTGACGTCTCGTCTTCAATTACGGCCTCTTATGAGAGCTCACGCCGTGTTTTGAGAGGGTTTTAGCGTGATAGTGCTTTAAAACCCGATGTTATTATGAATGGACACAATGGCAGAATACTAACAACAGAGATATAAATTCGCGGCAGCATTGTGAGATCTTGCTGGAATTTAGAAACATCATGTCAGCTCTGTGTGTGTACCAATTGTTACCGCTGTAAAGTTATTTTGGCAATGTTTGAGGAAGTTTCAAATCAATTAAATGCTTATATTTTGAGCCAAAACCACATCGGGTAGAGATAAATATGTGCCCTTTATGTTGCACAAGGTTAATTTCTCTATAACAATGTTAATAAATAGGCCTATGTTAAAAATGTAATTATATTGTTTAAAATATGTTTAATAAATAAACAATATGAATGAATTAAGCAATTTAACCACATGTAATAACATAACACCAGTAGCAAAATGTTCAGAAAAACATGGTCTAAATTACCCCATATATATATATATATATATATATATATATATATATATATATATATATATATATATATATATATATCAACTATAGGGTATTCATTCATTTATTTTCTTTTGAGCTTAGTCCTTTTATTAATCTGGGCTTGCCACAGCGGAATGAACCACCAACTTATCCAGCATATGTTTATAAGCAGCGGATGCCCTTCCAGCTGCAACCCTTCTCTGGGAAACGTTCATACACACTCATACACTACGGACAATTTAGCCTACCCAATTCACCTGTACCGCATGTCTTTGGACTGTGGGGCAAACCGGAGCACTCGGAGGAGTGTAAAAAGTACATGCAAACTCCACACAGAAACACCAACTGACTGAGGCTCGAACCAGCGACCTTCTTGCTGTGAGGCGACAGCACTACCTACTGCGCCACTGTGTTGCCACTATAGGGTATGTTATACTATAATAAACCACAGTTTGCTGTAGTAAATCTAAAGTATACTACAGTATTTGTGTCTTTATCAGCTCACTATAGTTAATATGGTGCAGCATTAATTAACAAAGTGTTGTAAATACTATGATATACACATACAGTACTTTAGGATGGTTCAAAAACACTATGTGTATTTTTTTTACCTATATAATTAGAATTATGGATGGGTCAATGGTTAGCACTGTCGCCTCACAGCAAAAATGTTGATGGTTCGAGCCTCGGCTGGAACCAGTTGGCATTTCTGTGTGGAGTTTTCATGTTCTCCCGTTTTGGCGTTGGTTTCCTCCAGATACTCCGGTTTCCCCCACAGTCCAAACACATGCGCTATAGATGAATTGGATGAACTAAATTGGCCATAGTGTATGAGTGTGTGTGAATGTAAGAGTGTATGGGTGTTCCCCAGTACTGGGCTGCAGCTGGAAGGGCATTCACTGTGTAAAACATATGCCGGAATAGTTGGCGGTTCATTCCCTTATGAATAGGGACTAAGCTGATGGAAAATTATTGAATGAATAATTATATTTATAGCAATAGTTTATAGTATTTTTTTACCTTAAGGGGACTATTTAACTTTCTAATAAATCTGTCACAACATTATTGATTTGAGGTTATTATTAGTCATATTTGTTTATGACAGTCAACTAATTAGAAGAAATGTTGAATTCACCATAAATATAATCAAATTTAATGCTAATTTTCAGTTGTTCCATTTTGTTTTGCTCATCTTAAATGAGACAAATCTGGGATTGAACCGGCTACTTTCTGCATGGTAGTCGGTTGCTCTAATGTTTCGTTTCCACTGTGTGGTACAGTACGGTATAGTACGGGTCACCTTTATCAGTCTTGCGTTCCCCCTGCCAAAAGGGTATTAATGGTGGGCGTGGTATACAACAGAAAGTCAGAGCGAACCTCTCATCTGTATCTTTAATCTTTACCAGCACATGTAGCCTTTGTTAGAGAGTAATTCAGTGACTCAATAGTCAAAAAGGTCATGATAATAGTTAAACAGTGCTGAAAGACTCTATTGCTCCATTATTTTTTCCGACTTCTCTTTTGTTTTTTCAAGCATCACTCTCGCGTTTGTCCATTTCTGAAATGATCAGGTGTCAGAAGCACTTCAATAATCATGCGCACATTAGTTTTTCGAATATAGACGTGCAATCGCGAGAAAGTGAAACCGCTCGCACTTTTAGATGGTTTCGTAAAACAACAACAGGACATGACAAATTTTGTCCTTCTTGGCTTTATGGCTGTTCATCAAGACAAGGATCTTGATGATTTGAGCTCAGGTCGACCATGGCTCGTTATTATATGTATATATAATTATGGTGTAATGTCTCGGCTGTATATTTAAAAATGGCGCTTCCTTTTCTGCATTCTCCCAGCTACGCACTGACTACACGCTAGTGACGTTTCTTTGTAAACCAATAGCGTTCAGCTGCATGTCTAGCTCCGCCTTTTGGTACCCTTTTGTCTTGCTAGGTACCCTTTGCAAAGGGTACGCAAAAAGTGGTACAATGCAGTTCCCTTTTTGGTACCTTTTGACAGTGGAAACTGTCCCATCTGTCAGTGACCACCTGAGGGCGCTGTAGTTCAATGAACACTGAGTGGAACTACAGCGCCCATAAAGACTACATTTCCATACATTCTTTTGCGCGCACACCCGGTCTGTCATCTACACTGATTTACAACCACAGCTGTCTCCATTCTCCGTGATTACCAGGACTATATATTCAGTCATTCAACCACTGTTTGTCATCGCGTCGTTTGTCTTTCTTGTACCCAGTAAGTCTGTTTTTCCTAGTTGTTGTTCCTGATCTTGCCTCGTATCTTCTAGATATAGTCTAGTTCATGTTTATCTGTCTTAGTTTCTTGTTTAGTTGTTTATTTGTAACTGCACTTTGATATTTTAGGATTTTTGTTCACTGTTTTTGCACTTTAATATATTAAAATCTGCACTTGAATCCACTATCTTTTGTTCCCGTTTTTGTTATTGTTTTGATCACGCTAACGTGACAGGAAACGGCCCTAAAAGCGTACCAATCCGTACCGTACTACTCCGTGGAAACGGACCATAACAAGGAGGCTAAAAACCATGGACTCTAGTGTCTGTCACTAGAGCACCTTTAGAGGTCAGAGGAGTGAGGTTTACTCACACAGCACTTTACTAGCTGACCTCCGCTACACTCACCCCCCTAAACCCCACTCCCATCTGGGTCACGGCACCAACACGACTCGCTCCGAGCTGGGATCAAACCAGCGACATTCCGCATGGGATTCGGTTGTTCTACTATGGGGTCTGTTGCTTGAGCCCCTTTATAGGTCAGAGGATGAGGGTTTTTACCTGAACACTTCACTGGCTGGACTACGCTACACCAGGAACAATATATAATTTTTTTACTATAGACATTTGTGGTCAGAATAACTTGAGATAAGATGGGAAAATAAATCAACCCAAGCTTATTCTGGAAACGTAGCGCCGCGGACGTTTCTGGAGACCGCGATTTATGTGGCCGGAGGTACGCAAAGGCCGCGTTTGGTTTTTTTCGAGCGAACGCTGCGAAAACGCTGCGAACGCTTTCGAGCGAACGCTGCCGGCCGACGGCTCGCCTCCGAGTGGAGGGCTTTCCCGACGCAATTAGTTTGTCCGCGTAGCTCACAGCAATGCATCGGCGGAGCGGAGGCCCCTGAGGAGGAGCCGGAGCCGGCCGCGGTGGACGACGAGTCACGAGTCCGGGGAACGGCGGGTTCCGGAAATCAGGTAAGACGAAAAACGAAATCCGGAAAATAAGGGCGAGAACGCGGCGGGATCCGAAAACGCGGTCGAAATCGAAGACGAGGGCTTTTGCCTTTTTTTTTTTTTTTTTTTTCCTATCCGGCGGCTTTTCGCGCGAGAACGGTGCGGGCACAAACGCCGCGCGCTCCCATGAGGCGCCCGCCCGAGATGCGAAAAAGCGCGCACAGCAGCCTCTCGCGGATCCACGATAGCAAAAAAATGCTCGAATACGTACCTCCCGGGACTTAAATCGCGGTCCGCAGAAACGTCCGCGGGGCTACGTTTCCACAATGAGCCCGGGTTGAAATAAATCGTTACTGCCTTTTAAAATTAGTTTTACTCTATATAAATCACAAACGTCTAACATTGGGTAGAATATACAATCGGTACAGTATAAAAATCATTATACATCTATGGGAAGTCCAAGATACCTGTACAAATGTGTGTGAGGGTGTGTGTGTGTGTGTGCGAGTGTGTTCGGAAACCTATTATCTTTTGTTGCGTTGCCTTCATGCTTGACGCTTCAGAGGAGCTGAAATTGGCTGTCAGTATTTCAGGCCCGGACTCGGAGCTTCCTAATGGAATAAATTGGTTCCAAGATGTTCAATTTAAGTGTGACCCAACACCTCGGAGAGATGATTCATCTGATATGCAAACCAGAGCATGACCAACAGGCACAGACCGCACTTTTCATTCACATGCGGTTGAGAAGGTTAAGTGTGTTTACAAGGTCAGCGACACGATTTGGCTAATTAGAAGATTGAACGTCTTTAACGCGTAAACAGCGATATTACTGATAGTTTAGACCCCGTGGGACATCACTGACTGACCTGGTGTCACCCTTGCTGGTCTCAGACCTGATCTAGTTAGTTATTTAGATTAATTCTAGTCAGTTTTACTCTGAAATAAAATATATACATTTAAATACTGTTGTGTTGTCTTCGTTTCTCAACCATGAAGGCAATATTACACTATCTTTTCTTTCAGTCACGTTTCTCATCTAATCACACAGATATGATCTGAGCAGATGAGTTTTGGCTGGCTGGTGGAGACGTGGGGAATCAGAAGCACATTATTAAAGACAGAAACACAGCTGTGTCCGGATCATCACCTCTGCCCGTCCTCCAGCTGGACCACAAGAGGAAACACCAAAAAAAAGAAAAGAAAAATCAGCTTTCTGTCTGAACATTGAGTGTCATCCGCTGCTCAGCTGAATCATGAACATCCAGATGCTCCTGCAGCTCCAGTGAGGATTTCAACCAGATTCGGCTGATTATTCTGAATGTAGATTTGGTGTTTTATTTCTCCATCTGCCTCTCAGTTCATTAACTGTTCATTTACGCTCTCCTCTTTCATTCTGCCTGCTTTTCTTCACTCTGCGAATGATTGTTTATCATCTCGGATGCAGTTTTTAATTAAAATACTCCTCTGCCGAGGCCCAGACGAAGCCTCCGGAAAAGATGTGCAGAGACACGCTCTGCTTATCAGTCAATCTGCATTATATTACTTTTTATTATGTTTATCCAAATAAAATGCCACATAGCACGCTGCAATTGTGTAGTTTTGTTTGTGTTTACTTCATGGGTAATAGACAAGCGTAGACAAACTTTGGTGAATAGGGTTTCAGCTTGTTTACAGATTATTGTGGGTGAGAAAACTTGCAAATTGACAATTAGCTTTATTTTTGGATATATTGGTGTGAAACTTTTATATACAGCTTCAGGTTTTCACAAATTGGTGGTTTGTAAGTTTCTAAAGCTATATATATATATATATATATATATATACACACACATATATACATACACACAGTTGAAGTCAGAATTATTAGCCCCCTTATAATTTTTTTTCTTCTTTTTTTTTTTTTAAATATTTCCCAATTTATGTTGAACAGAGCCAGGAAATTTTCACAATATGCCTAATAATATTTTTTCTTCTGGAAAAAGTCTTATTTGTTTTATTTTGGCTAGAGGAAAAGCAGTTTTTAAATTTTTAAACACCATTTTAGGGACAAAATTATTAACCCCTTTGAGCTAAAATTTTCCTCGATAATCTACAGAACAAACCATCATTATACAATAACTTGCCTAATTACCCTAACATGCCTAGTAACCTAATTTACCGAGTTAAGCCTTTAAATGTCACTTTAAGCTGTATAGGTGTCTTGAAAAGCATCTAGTCAAATATTATTTTCTGTCATCATGGCAAAGATAAAATAAATCAGTTATTAGAAATGAGTTATTAAAACTATTATGTTTAGAAATGTGTTGAAAAAAATCTTCTCTTCGTTAAATAGAAATTGGGGAAAAAATAGGGGGGCTAATACTTCTGACTTCAACTATATATATATATATATATATATATATATATATATATATATACATTTTTAACCATCTGGTGTTGTAATTGTGTACTTGTTATGGTAACAACAACTAAATAAAGTAGTAAATTAGGCCTATATACTTAATATTGTAGTTACAAATATATAAGTACATTATACTGCAGTACACAACAGTTTACTGTAGTAAAACACTAAAGTAGGCTATACAACAGCATGTATTACAGTTTATCAGTTCACTATAGTAAATACTACAGTATACTTTAAAGCAAAATGTTTTAAACTGCTGAAAAATGTCCATAAGCACGCAGTTTATGGTAAATACTGGCTTCCATATTTGTTCTGAAAGTCAATCGTTAATATCTGGTTATTAAAAACAATATCATGACAATTATGTCATTTTTGAGTGAATCTCTTTAACATGTTGTTTAAGCATTTATTTATGAATGGTACAATTAATTATTGTATATTTGCATGCTGTTTGTAAAGTAAAGGTTATTGTAAACAAAGAAAACATGGTTATTGCATTTAAGTGTTTTAAATACTTTAATATGTACAGTATAAAACACTTGAGAAATTACTATAGTATTTTTTGTCTTGATTGTTAGTGTATTTTTTTATTTTTTTAGGCAACTTGCAATTGTCAAATCATTCAATCAGATCTGAAATGGTCATGCAATTTATTGATAATTATTTTTTGCGGTCCTTCAATGAGTCAGTAAGAAATGCCATATTTAAACATGCCTATTTTTATGACCACTGATAGTATAATTGTGACTAATGCTAATCTGAATTCATCAATTTCCCAGTGCAGATAAATCCCCCAGTAATCGCGGATCTTACCGAGAGATAAAAGATCGCCGTATAGACAATTAATTAAAGCATTTTTATAATCAAACAAACAAAATCCATAAAGTCTGTCTGTGCTGGAGAGACGCGGACGCCAGTTTGGAGGCTATGGAGGAGAATAATAGTGTTTTCAGGCCCGCGACAGAAGGATTAAATATCAAACGAGCATCTCAGAGGACCAGAGTCTTTGATAAAATGCCACTAATAAAATAAAGTTCTGTAAATGACAGGAGACTCGTTATCAGATGGAGCGGCAGGACTTTAGCGGAGAGTAAATAAAGCGCGCGCGCGGGAAAAAAAAAGAGGGATGATGAAAGAAAATGGCGGAGGTGAAGAGTGTTTACAGCATATGGCCTTTCTAGCGCACACAGCTGTGATGGAGGGACACTGGAGGAATGCTTTTGGCTCGAGTCCTGCTTTCTGCTGTTTTCTCCTGGTCCAGATGTGCTCACAGGTGCTGCTGTACACCTGTCCTTCAACACCAACATCACAGGGTGTATTCAGGTATGCTTTTTCAATTGGGATTTTTAAACATGCACTGGAATTATTCTGTATTTCAGGTTAGGAATGCACTGATATTTTATTCTTATCACATTAAGGTATAGTTTATGAAGCCATGTTAATATGGAGCCAGAGTCTCAATAAATAATACATTTATAAAATAAAATTCATACATCCACAACACAATTCATGTTTACAAAATCCAGTTTGTAAGTTCAAATTGGACCTAATTCATAAATACAACACACAATTGAGTATATGCCGAAGTATGCTAATAGGACTTTCAATTTGCCAGTAACCTGGGTTAATCGTTTCCGGTGAACTGTATGCCAATGCAAAATCGACGAGCGCGTTTAAGGTGTTTTCTTTAAAAATCAGAGATCTCCACTGGCTGAGTGATATCCGATATAAAGTGGGTCTCAGAATGTACAAGAAGCACTGCATTAAATTACATTTCCCCAGCCATGCCTTTATAATATGAGCATTTATTTTTACCCCAGTATATTCAATGGCGTTTCTGCGCTAGCCTGACGATTCTGACGAGCGCGTGCGAGCAAAACGCTTTTTCTCTCATTTTTCGCTTGAGCAAATAAACGAATGCCAAAGTCTGCTTAACTGATTGTATTTGAATTACATTACAACATTGATGCTGTAAAAGGAACTGTATTAAATGGAAAAACACTCACAATAACAAGTCACCGAAAGTTTATCAGTTTTAAGTGTGTTAATAAATTGTGTTGTGAATTTACAAATTTAATTTTGTGTATTTATTAATCACGTTTTGAGTTTATGAATTGGATTCGTGCATTTTTTCATTGTTTTTTAGAATTTATAAATTAGATTTGTGCACTTATGAATCGTGTTCTGAATTTACAAATTGGCTTTGCATATTTATGAATCAAGTTCTGAATTTACGAATTGGATTCGTGTATTTATTTATCGCGTTTTGAATTTACGAATTGGATTCGTGTATTTATTTATCGCGTTTTGAATTTATGAATTGGATTCATGTATTTTTTCATTGTTTTTCAGAATTTATAAATTAGATTTGTGCACTTATGAGTCATGTTCTGAATTTACAAATTGGATTTGCATATTTATGGATCGTGTTCTGAATTCATGAATTGGATTTGTGTATTTATGAATCGTGTTTTAAATTTACGAATTGGATTTGCATATTTATGAATCAAGTTCTGAATTCATGAATTGGATTTGTGTATTTATTTATCGCGTTTTGAATTTATGAATTGGATTCATGTATTTTCTCATTGTTTTTCAGAATTTATGAATTAGATTTGTGTATTTATGAATCGTGTTCTGAATTTATGAATTGGATTTTTGTATTTATTAATCACATTTTGAATCTATGAGTTGGATTTTTGTATTTATGAATTGTGTTTTAAATTTACGTCTTGATTTTGTGTATTTATGAATATTGTTCTGAATTTACACATTGCATTTGTGTATTTGTGAATTTGTAAGTTGAACTTAGTTGTATTTGGATGTGTGAATTTTATATTGTGAATGTATTATCTTTGAGACTGATCTGGCTTCGTAAAAGTTCACCTAACAATGAAAATGTACTCACTATTTACTATTTTATCCAAACCGGTTAAGTACAAAAGTATAGATGATGAAGAAGGTTGGAAACCTGTAACATTCTTCAAAGTATTTTATTTGGTCATGCTTTACATAATGGTTCATTAATTAATTAATGCATAAAGATGAACTAAGTATAAACAATACTCGTACATCATTTATTAATCAGAATTCAGCGTTTACTAATGCATTAACATCCCGGTTCATGCTTGTTATCAATAAACAACTGCATTTTCATTACCTAACATGAACAAATACTGAAGTATTGTTCATTGTTTGTTCATGTTAGTAAGTGCATTAACTCTCACGCTAACTAATACAACCTTATTGTAAAGTGTTTTGTGTTTACCAGAAAAAGACCCATAAATGTTTGAAACAAGTCAAAGATGAGTAAAGGATGACAGAAATTAACATTTTGGGGGTGAGCTACATTTTTCATGGTACTCACCGATACCTGTACTTTTTGTGGATGTTGAAGTTTCCAAAAAAAATTTCAAGACACGAAACACCAAAATGCATAAAAATTGTGAAATAAAACATGGAAACAGCTGAGTACAGATTGGCTTCTTGGATTATGATGGACAGTTTCATTTATATTAGGCTACATTTCATATGTAGCAATTTGGGTGGCACGGTGGCTCAGTGGATAGCACTGTGGCCTCACAGCAAGAAGGTCGCTGGTTCGAGTACCGGCTAGGCCAGTTGGCATTTTTCGTGGAGTTTGCATGTTCTCCCCGTGTTGGTGTGGGTTTCCTCCAGGTGCTTTGGTTTCTCCCACAGTCCAAACACATGCTTTACAGGTGAATTGAAGAAACTAAATTGGCTGTAGTGATTCTAGTTGCCTAGTATGTACTGCAGCCATTCAGATTTCATGCTGAGTTTAAATTGCATTTCTATAAATGTGCTGAATGTGATTTCTTCAACATGTGTGCTGATAAGAGAATCAAAGAGCATCTGTGTAGTTTCCATGGTGACAGATAAAAAGCTCTGAACTCTGGGATATCAAGAATCAACACATCAGCAGCTGCAGAAATCCTGAAAAATGCCCATAAGCACACAGTTCATGGTAAATACTGGCTTCCATATTTATTCTGAAAGTCAATCGTTACCATCTGGTTATTAAAAACAATTATATTATGAGTGAATTTCTTTTACATGTTGTTTAAGCATTCATTTATGAATGGTACAATTAATTATTGTATATATGTGCAATGCTGTTTGTAAAGTAAAGGTTATTGTAAACAAATAGAACATGGTTATTGCATTTAATGTTTACAACAAATCAAGCTTTTAACTCTAACCAAGGTTTAACCATGGAATTTTTGGTAAAATTCATTATATAATGGCACACATATATGATAAAAAATCTAAAATATTTATTTCAAATGGACTACCTTTCTGTGTAATTGTGAGGCTCAATACAATATCACATAACAAAATAAAATATTTCAGAACTGAACGCATTTAATTTCAAACCGAAATGTATTAATATAACTAAATAAATTTTACCCTTTTCACAGTATTTATTATTTTATTTTTCTTCTAGAGAAAAAGTTGTTTTAGTTTGGCTGAAAATTTTTTAAAACTGCTAAGGTCAATATTATTAAAATCTTAAAAATACACTCACTGGCCACTTTATTAGGTACACCTGTCCAACTGCTCATTAACACAATTTTCTAATCAGCCAATCACATGGCAGCAACTCAATGCATTTAGGCATGTACACATGGTCAAGACGATCTGCTGCAGTTCAAACTGAGCATCAGAATGTAAGAAAGCTCATTTAGGTGACTTTGTACGTGGCATGGTTGTTGGTGCCAGACGGGCTGGTCTGAGTATTTCAGAAACTGCTGATCTACTGGGATTTTCACGCACAACCATCTCTAGGGTTTACAGAGAATGAAAAAGAGAAGATATTCAGTGAGCTGCAGTCTTTTGGGCGCAAATGCCTTATTGATGCCAGAGGTTAGAGGAGAATGGCCAGACTGGTTCAAGCTGATAGAAAGGCAACGTTAACTCAAAAAGTACTCGTTAAAACAGAGGTCTGCAGAAGAGCATCTCTGAACACACAACACGTCCAACCTTGAGGCGGATAGGCTACAGCAGCAGAAGACCACACCGGGTGCCACTCCTGTCAGCTAAGAACA
Organism: Danio rerio; assembly: GCF_052040795.2. Lineage (NCBI taxonomy): Eukaryota > Metazoa > Chordata > Actinopteri > Cypriniformes > Danionidae > Danio > Danio rerio. The sequence continues at coordinate 46,320,839 of NC_141035.1, forward strand.
GGAAACAGAGGCTGATATTCACACAGGCTCACCAAAATTGGACAGTAGGAGTCTTGATTTCTGCTGCCACATTCAGATGGTAGGGTCAGAATTTGGCGTTATCAGCATGAAAGTATGGATCCATCCTGCCTTATATCAACTGTTCAGTATTGCTGTTGACCATGTCCATCCCTTTATGACCACAGTGTACCCATCTTCTAAGCAGGATAATGCACCATGTCATACAGCGTGAATCATCTCAGGCTGGTTTCTTGAACATGACAATGAGTTCACGGTACCCAAATGGCCTCCACAGTCACCAGAATTAAATTCAGTAGCGCCTTTGGGATGTGGTGAAAGGAGAGATTCACATCATGGATGTGCAGCCAACAAATCTGCAGCAACTGCGTGATGCTATCATGTCAATATGGAGCAAAATCTCTGAGGAATATTTCCAGGCAGTTCTGAAGACAAAAGGTGGTCCAACGCGGTACTAGTAAGGTGTACCTAATAAAGTGGCCGGTGAGTGTATTTTCACAGTATTTACTCTTTTTTTTCTGGAGAAAAATCCTTCTTTTAGTTTGGCTGGAATAAAAAAAAAAACTGCTGACCTCAGTATTATTAGCCCCTTAATTTTAACTTGATTGTTGTGCAATGACTTACCTAACCTGCTGTAACTTGCCCAATTAACCTTGTTAAGTTTTTTCATTGCATTTTCAGTGGGGTACTGAAATATCTTGCTAAATAAGATATTTGGGGTATCTTGCAAAATAAAGAGTATAAAGTCGATAACAATATAAAATATTATGAACTGTCATCATGACAAAGAAGAAAGAAGTTAGTGATTTAAACTAATATCTTTAACAAAGTGTTAGGAAAAAGTCTCTGTTAAACAGCACTCACAGGAGGCTAATATATATTGTTGTATGTGTGTGCGGCAGTTGTTGATGCTCCGCTCAGCAGGAGTCTGGTGTGTTTTACTCAGGTTTCAGCAACAGCGTTTATAACTCTGTCCAGTATTGATCTCGTCTCGTCTCTCTCTCTGTGTGTGTGTGTGTGTGTGTGTGTCTGACATTTGCTGGATCTATTATTTGTCTGTCAGTGGTTGTTTGGGTAAAATCTGAGAGCTTCATTAAACTTCAGCCCACCTCTGTGTGTTCCTGCAGGGGGTCTTTCATATTCCTGATGCGCTGAACATGCGTGTCATTACTCATGGCTGGATCACACACACACACACACACACACAAAGACACACACACACACACACATACACACACACACACACACACACACACACACACACACACACACACACCTATTACCACAGCTGTCACAGATGCTTTAGCTCCAGATGACTGATCACCCAGAGTCTACAGGTAAAGCAAACACATGCAGTCGTCCACATAGAAAAATACTATAGTAAATCATATTTAATACGGTAAAATAATAAATAGTAAATAGTGATTAGTGTTTTTTAAACATACTATAGTAAAGTGCATTATACTGTATATAATATAGTTTATACAACCCGTTGTTGAAGCATACTGTTGTATTAACTCCCAAAAACTTCTGCCCCCCTCCTCCCAAACACGCACTCACACTCACACACACACACACACACACACACACACACACACACATATATATATATATATATATATATATATATATATATATATATATATATATATATATATATATATATATATATATATATATACAGTATATATAAAGACACAGACAGATGTCAGACTGTTAACTCACTTTTATCATCATTTGGATGAAAGTGCAATTATTTACAGAGTAATAACAAGTATTTTAATATAACGTTTTTTAAAACTAGGATGATGGTTCAATATGAATAGAACAGATCCAAGAACTGTCCATCCCAGTCAAAACAGTCGATGTTTAGCGGGTCTCATGCTGTCATTAAAATATAAAAAATAAAATATCTTAACAAACCACACATAAAGGTTGTGGTTCATCAGCTGGTCCTGTCCACGTAAATCCTAAACTCAAATACTGATCATCATATCGTCGTCTTTTGGGTTTAAGCCCTGAACTTGAAGGCTTTGAATCGGGGGGTCTCAGAAACCCATCCATTGTGTTAGCAGGCATATACCTGTATTGGCAGCCTTGCCAAACAGAAGCGAATTCACAGCTATGGCCTTCTGGGTAAAAAAGGTTTTGTTATTTTTGATGTATTAATTTTTTAGCTTTGTTTAATTTAAACGTTTAAATATAATAGTGGACTTCAATAATATAAGAGTGGTCTTCAATGAACCTAAACGAGCACATGTCACTCCGCTGCTAGTCCGTTTGCACTGGCTGCCAGTTGCTGCTCGCATCAAATTCAAAGCTCTGATGTTTGCCTACAAAGTGACTTCTGGCCTTGCTCCTTCTTATCTGCTCTCGCTTCTGCAGATCTATGTGCCCTCCAGAAACTTGCGTTCTGTGAATCAACGTCGCCTCGTGGTTCCATCCCAAAGAGGGAAGAAATCACTTTCGCGAACGCTCACGCTCAATCTGCCCAGTTGGTGGAATGAACTCCATAACCGCATCAGAACAGCAGAGTCACTCGCTACTTTCAAGAAACGACTAAAAACTCAACTATTTAGTCTCCACTTCACTTCCTAATCTGCAATTGCCTCTCTGAATATCACACTAACTGTACCCAAAAAAAAAAAAAAAAAAAAAAAAAAATAATACTACTAACACTTCCCTTCTTAGACTTTACAGACCTGAAACTTGTCTGTAGCACTTATTCATTGTTGCTCTTAGTTGTGTAAATTGCTTCCTTGTCCTCATTTGTAAGTCGCTTTGGATAAAAGCGTCTGCTAAATGACTAAATGTAAATGTAAATAATAAAAAATACATATAATGATTAAACTTAATAATTATATTTTTATTATATAATATTTTTTCCCGCGCCTCCCCTGACATGCTCTGGCGCCCCCCAGGAGAGGCGCGCCTCACACTTTGAAAACCCCTGAACTACGCTGTAAACCCTGATAATTCCAAGTGATGGGTTGCAGCTGGAAGGGCATCCGCTGCATATGCTGGATAAGTTGCCGATTCATTCCGCGGTGGCGACCCCAGATTAATAAAGGGATTAAGCTGAAAAGAAAATGAATGAATGAAAATATTTTCACAACAACAAAATTGTGGCTAGTAAAAATGCTGAGTGGCTTGTAACGTTGGAAAACTACTAGCCGCAGTGGTTGGTGATCATAAAAGTTAATGCCAAGACCTGTTTATAATGTTTGAAGTGGCTGACAATAATAAACATGCTTAATAATAGGAATTAATCTGCCACATTTTTAACTGCGCAGAGCTGTAGCTGCTTTACTGGGCCTACTACGCTACTTTATTTTAAAGGGCACATAGTTTACCCCTTTTTAATGATTTGATATTAATATTATGGTTCTTCTGAGTGTGTCAGTTTAGGTTCAGTTGAACACACAGTTCAGATGATTTTATTATAATGTGTTAAACAGTGTCATGTTGTGGGCGTGTACACAGCGCTGTTTTACGGGCGTGTTGCTTCACATGAAAATTAGTTTTGGCTTCCTGCCCTACGTAACAAGGGGGCGGAGCCAAGAGCTCACCCGCTCTGTGTTTGCAACAGACAGGCAGAAAGACAGAGAGAAGGAGCAGGAGTGAGAGGATCAGCATTCAGCCGTACATGGACGACTCGGACACAGACCAAGCAGAGAGTGCAAAATCATTTGTGTCTCTGTATAGTTTTACAGCCAACTGTGTGCTAGTTTCAAGTGCCGAGCTTGTACACCGAGACTAATAACCACGCACACTGAATTAACTTTGACTGAGGCACCGGATGCGCCGCTCGAAGCCACGAACATGGCACACCAGACACTCTCAGTGGCGCGGCAGAAAGATGAAGTGTCCCGAATTGTCGCGCCACGCATTTTAGAACTCTAAACACAGGTTTCCATCAGGGCACACACAACGGGGTCCTAAGTTGGTGGCTGTCTGCGGCGCTGCATGCACCCCGACATTAGTGCATGTTACTGTGTCAGCATTGCGCCACGCAGAGCAGAGCAGAGCTTCTGGTGTGTGACATGCAGGCAAGTTTGTCATTGTATTTCCAATGGAGAGACGCGCACATGAGGCAACACGCTTGCACTTTTCCAGCTGCACCTAGTTAACATCACAGGGAGCTTCTGTGATCGTGAGAAATGCAAACGGCTGAAGTTTAAGGTAGACGCAATGAAAAGTTCACATGTTTGCAAACCTACCTAAAGATACAAACAATAATTCCGATGAGAGCGATAATGTGGAGAATATTGATCTTGTGTTGAGCCCGATGAGCCTTACATCTAAAAATAGAGCAAGGGTGTTTCTTTAGTGATATTGCTTTGACTCGCGCTGAAAATGGAGGATGTGAAACGACAAACTGAGGATATGGTGACACGCCTGTCAATCAATATTGGTGGGCGGAGGGATCGCACTCCTACGTCAAGTTCCGGTCGCTCTGAAAACCGCTTCAAATGGTCCACTTTTTTTTATGTTGTTAAATTGAAAAAAAAGCACTGTGTGTGTTTATGTCACCCCAATATGACGGTCTATACACTACACCTACACACATGTCTGTCCAAACAGCTTGAAAAGTAGATTTTATTTTACCATAGGTGCCCTTTAATACTGCTCATTATGGCGGTACTTAGAGAGACAGATTTTTTTTCTAAAGTGGTACTTAATGAAAAAGTTTGAGAACCACTGCAGGGCTAAACAATAAGGACTGCCCGATGGCCCGGGGCCAGCGTGTGAGATACTCGGGACAGTAGACAGGATTATTACTGGCCCAATTGGGTCACTGATGCCCTGTCACTAAAGTTTCATTTGCCTGTGACTATTTGTCAATTGCTTGCAAATACAGTCTCGAGAATCGAGAAACAGTTTGTTTCAAATGCTACCTTCTCTGTTCCTCTTATCTGATTGGGTGTTGTAAGCAGGTTATTTTTTCCGTAACAATCCGTACAGTGAAGACACAGCAACATGGCGGCAACATCGAATGATAATGCTAAAGGAAAACATTGGTTTCTAACAACTTGAAAGCAGACATTTACAATGGTACACCATGACAAAAAAAATGAAGTGATGATTTGTACAGTTTGAAGTCAGTTTGGCAGGTCAGCCATCTTTTGTTTTGCAATAAAACACCTGCACATTTTGCTACTTTTGATTGCAAAACTATTTTGCTTATTATACATTTATTAACATTTTTTAAATATTTAAATTCTAGATTTACAAACATTTTGACACATTTTTCTTTCTTTCTTTTTTTTAAAGAGCCCATATTATACATGAAATAGGGTCATATCTTGGTTGTAAGGGTCTCCAACAACAGTTTAATATGCATGCAAGGTCAAATAATCTGCATTTATTTTTACCTAATTATTCCAGCGACTCCTATATGAATCGTCCAGTGATTCATTTGTTCCCAAACCCCTCCTTAGCGCGAAGCTAATCTGCGCTGATTGGACCGATGACAGTCTGTCGCAATTGGTCGACTGCCTTCAGTCTGAGAGTGAAATGCCCAACAGCTAATCAGCAATATAAAAGTAATCACAGTTCATACACGCTCGATAGTGTAGGAGTGGATTTTAGCTGCCAGTGGATCAATGTAAATACCGACGACTAACTATTTTATTGAGCAAAAACTCCAAAAACAGTTAAGGAGATCTTCTAGCTTGTCAAACTCTGCTCTTTTCACAGACACACACACAAACACACATATTGCCCTCGTCCTTGCGCGCACACACACACACACACAAATACACACACACACCTCCGGACGACAACGCGCGCACACACACAAACACACACACATACCCCCGGACGACAGCGCACGCACACACACACGCACGCACACACTACCCTCGTCCACTGGGTGTGTGTGTGTGTGTTTGGGTTTCTGTGTCAGAGGGCGGGGCCGCAGGTTTCAAATCTCCCGAGTTTGCGCGTGCACGTAACAACGTAATAACGTAATAACTTGGTTTCGTTAGTACGTCATGGCGAAACACCTAATGACTCGGTATCAAGGCGACTCGTTTGAAGCACTATGAGTCGACTCTTTTATAGATGAATCAACAGTTTTAAACACTGTACTGATTGAAGCCTTAGCTGGATACTTCACTTCACTTAGAGCTGCGTTACAAACTACATGGAGGGGAATTTTCAAAAACCCATAATATGGGCTCTTTAATTTGTGGCTAAGAAATAGCTATTAACTTTTTTTTTTTTGGTAAGGACAGTGAATATATTGGCAGGGCAAGTAAAAATCTGAACCACTGGTTTGATCAGGCCTGTAGAAAAAATCCTTAGCGTTGAACCCTGTACAGTATTTACTATAAATGACTTCAGTGTTTTTCATGCATCTTATTTCTGTGCGTTAATGGAACGTTCATTAAATGTTGCACATGCGTCATTATCATGCTGCACTTTTACTGTGAATGATTAATGAGTGAAAACATCTCTAGCTGCAGTGTGTGAGTGCATCATCTTTGCGCACGGTGGACCTCTTCTCTTTTCCACACACACAGGCTTTTTGTTTTAATTAAATGTCAAGCGATGTCAATTTTGATTTTATCTGCTGTAATTCACGATCCCATTTTTAAAGCTGCTCGTTTTTTTTTTTAAATAGAGTATTTAAAGATCAGCTTTATTCCTCTCATGCTTATTAAAGCTGTAATGCTTTGGTCTCCTCAAGCCATCTTTCTCTGTCAATTTGACCGATTTTAATCTTTTAATCAAAGCTGAAGTTTGCTCTGTGTGCAGGTGTGGAATATAAATACGTTTCTACAGTTGTTTCATGCATTTATCCCACAGTTTAGATTGAAATGAAAGAGTTTACTTTAATCATGGGAAGAAAATTATTGATTCATTAATTTTCCTTCAGCTTAGTCTCTATTTCAGAGGTCGCCACAGCGGGATGAACTGCCAACTATTCCAGCATATGTCTCACACAACAGATCATGCCACCCATTTTTGTAAAATATTATTTCTATTAATTATTCTTTTATTTTCTTTTTGGCTTAGTCTCTTAATTAATTTAGGGATGAATGAACTGCCAACTTATTCAGCATATGTTTTACCCAGCGGATGCCCTTCCAGCTGCAACACAGTACTGGGAAACACTTATACACTAGTGATGGGTCGTTCGTGAGCGATTTGTTCATTTTGAACGAATCTTCAATATGACTCGGGAACTACGAGTCCTCTCAGAGAGTGATTCGTTCATCCGCGCATGCGCACATTTGTGCTGGTGGTATCGTTCATTTCAAGTCTTTTGAGTCGTTCATCGCGGAAAGGCAGGAGTCAATGCTGTTTCTCAATTCCAAGAACGCAGAGAACGGACTTGCGTTCTTGTGGAGACCGGTCTTGCCAGGTGTCCTCGGAAGAACGAACTCAGGAGACCGCGAGGGCAGAGAACGCGTCCTTTGAGAAATGGGATGCTGCGTTCTTCCTGATGGTCATGTGACCTTCACGCATTTTAAATGGTAAATTTTTTAAACATTACAGCATTCATACAACGATTTATTGTTTTTCCCCTTTTCAAAATATATACTTAGCATAAAAACATTATAAATATACTCTGCACAATATAAATAAAACAGATTTTAATACGAATTTCAGCAAACACCCTTAATGTGTTTATTCCTTTATTAAGATGTTCATGGTAATGTTTACTTTCACCGTTTCATTTAGGGAAAGTCCTGAGGTAAAAAAGTGCTATCTCTGAACTCTGAACTGAATGCAGCGCTTCCCACCTCCAGTCGCAATGACTTCTGGGACTTACAGAGCGAGTTCGGTGCTCAAGTCTGCATCGGTGCATCCTCGATATCAAGATCACATCCGGGAAGTTTCACGCGTCCTCCGTACTTGCGGTCTTGAGTATTGGAACTGAACTTAGGCAGCTGATGATGACGTTGCACGAGAACACGAGGACGCAAGACCGCTGAAGAACGCTTATTGAGAAACAGCCAATCATATGCGATTAGAGCCGGAAAAAGAATTGATTCGTTCATCTCTCAAGTTCTCTATCGAGTTTGAGTCATTCGTTCCTCAGGCCAATCATATGCGCTTAGAGTCGCAAAAATACTTGATCCGTTTAACTCTTTTGAGTCCTCAGGTTTGAGTCATTCTGTCACGTGATGAACGAACGACTCAAGAACCAGAAGACTCGAAAGGTGAACTAATTACTAATTATCATCGCTCCTATCGGCTCAGACTGTGTACATTGGTTAATATTATATGTGACTGTCAGTGTAACGTGAACGAACCACTGACATTTAAAGACATGAAGAGGTGAGCTGAGCAAAGAGACAACAATACCTTCATAGCCAAAAGAGCAGGTAAACATTGAATGATTATTTTCTCCTTCTTATATTCTATTTATGACTTATTTGTCGTGTGATCAACCTTTTGGGCTAGTTGTAGATGTGTTTGGAAGCAATTCGTAACATTTATTAATATTTTGGCAAATTGAACTAAATTAACGAAATGACTCGGAAAAAAGATTTGTTCATCTTAATGAACGAGACTCAAAGATTCGAGTCAGTAAAATGATCTGAACTTCCCATCACTACTATACACACTCATTCACACACATACACTAAGCCAACTCAGTTCACCTATAGAGCATGTGTTTTGACTTATGGGGGAAACTGGAGCACCCGGAGGAAACCCAACATGGGGAGAACATGCAAACTCCACACAAAAAAATGCACAGCCGGGACTTGAACCAGCAACTTTCTTGCAACAGTGCTAACCACCGAGCCACCGTGGCACCACAATTATACCAATATGACACATTTAAAATGTAATAGTTAAAAACAAAGGTGAAATGGGTTAAACCTGAGTGCATTTTCTTAAGTAGGACTTCTTATATCTAGCAATTTCATAAGTACTTTAACATCTTTGAAATGTGATTAATGCAGTCGCACGCTGAATGTACTAAATTTATGGAAAACGACAATAATAATAGTAAACAAAAAATAAGAGATGCATTCTGAAATCATGATCATCTGTGCATGTGTATCATCACAGGCCATGAATGAGAGAGAGAGAGAGAGCGAGAGAGAGAGAGAGAGAGAGAGAGAGAGAGAGAGAGAGAGAGAGAGAGAGAGAGAGAGAGAGAGAGAGAGAGAGAGAGAGAGTGTGTGTGTGAATGAGTGAATGAGCTGTAGTTTGTCCATCAGCTGATTTGTCTTCTGTGTGTTCGGGTCAGAGCTGCACTGACCTGCAAAACCTCACAACTCATTTATTTCATTAGGAGCCGCGAGACAGATCACAAGCTGGAGAGCTACACACACACACACACACACACACACACACACACACACACACACACACACACACACACACACACACACACACACACAGTCTTTCTTACAAACACTCACACTCAGTGTATTGTACAGTCACATTCAGCAGTGTATTGTGCCAAGAAAATCTATGAATACTAGAATCATACCTAAAATAATAATTGCGAAAGTCTGCAAACATGATATTTTTTTTTACAAACCTTTCATTCGTCACATTTTTTACATTAAAAAAAAAAAATATATATATAATTAGATTCATTAAATAATTAAAACGTTGCAATTGCAAACTAAGAATAATCATTCATTCATGCATTTTCCTTTGGCTTAGTCTCTTTATTCATTCAGCGTCACCACGGTGGAATGAACCACCAACTTTTTCAGCATATGATTTACGCAAGTGGCCTTCCAGCTTCAACCCAGCACTGGGAAACACCCATACACTCTAATATTCACACACACACATAAGGCCAATTTAGTTTATTCAATTCCCCTGTTGCGCATGTGTTTGGACTGTGAGGCAAACTGGAGCACCTGGAGGAAACCCACGCCAACACAGGGAGAACATGCAAACTCCACACAGGAATAACAACTGACCCTGCCGGGACTCGAACCAGTGACCTTCTTGCTGTGAGGCAACAGTGCTAACCACTGAGCCACCACTAAGAATAATAATACAACTAAAATAACAAAGAGACTTTGTAAATGTTTGAAGATGTTGTTTTTATTTCTTCATGATGGTCATAAACGGGCGGAGTCATGATATTAATCTTAAACAAAGTCAACTTCCACTTACTTTCTGAAAATACTGATAAGGATGATATAACCTAATTGAAGGAACTATCGACCAAAACAAAGTCACATTAGTTCATATAGATCACCTGGAAAAGACATAACATTTCTCAAAAAATATTTACTATTATAGCCAAAGGTGTTGTTTTCGGGGGCAGCAAGAAGGTCGCTGGTTCGAGTCCCAGCTGGGCCAGTTGGCATTTCTGTGTGGAGTTTGCATGTTCTCCCCGTGTTGGTGGAGTTTCCTCCGGGTGCTCCGGTTTCTCCCAGTCCAAACACATGCGCTATAGGTCAGGGGTTCCCCAACTTTTCAGCCAGCGGCCCCCAAAATGACAATGCCAGTGGCTTGTGACCCCCAATATCCTCTGAGGTGGTTATAAATATATAAACCTTGCACACAACGGCGCACACAATAGGCCCAAGTCTATTCATTGTTTAAACGTGAATGCCGTAAAGATGTCAGAAAGTTTACCCTGGTGCCATAAAATCAATGTGCTGCATCTGACACAATTTCTCTGTCTTTAATGTAACGTAATCAGCCTAGTAGTCACAAAAAAAATGGAAAGGCTGATGGCTTTTTATTTGCATGTTGTTTTTAATGGAATTACCACCAATGTTTTTTCTTCTGTAGGTTATTGATAAAATGTGGTAATTCTAATAGTTTCATCAAATTAATTAGATTTTTGGAAATCACCAAGCAACCTCCTGACCCCCACATTGAGAACCACTGCACCACATAGGTGACTTGAATTAACTAAATTGGCTGTAGTGTATGAGCGTGTGTGTGTGTGTGTGTGTGTGTGAATGAGTATGTATGAGTGTTTCCCAGTACTGGGTTGCAGCTGGAAGGGCATCCGCTGTGTAAAACATATGCTGGATAATTCCACTGTGACGACCTCTGATAAATAAGGCACTAAGCCGATGGAAAGTGAATGAATGAAGGATAATATAAACTAATTAAAGGAACTATCCACCAAAACAAAGTCGCATTATATATATATATATATATACATACATACAGTTGAAGTCAGAATTATTAGCCCCCCTGTTTATTTTTTCCTCAATTTTCTGTTTAGCGGAGAGAAGATTTTTTTTTAACACATTTCTAATCATAATAGTTTTAATAACTCATCTCTAATAACTGATTTATTTTATCTTCGCCATGATGACAGTAAATAATATTTGACTAGATATTTTTCAAGACACTTCTATACAGCTTAAAGTGACATTTAAAGGCTTAACTAGGTTAATTAGGTTAACTAGGCAGGTTAGGGTAATTAGGCAAGTTATTGTATAATGATGGTTTGTTCTGTAGACTATCGGAAAAATATATAGCTTAAAGAGGCTAATAATTTTGTCCTTAAAATGGGTTTTAAAAAATTAAAAACTGCTTTTATTCTAGCCGAAATAAAATAAATAAGACTTTATCCAGAGGAAAAAACATTATCAGACATACTGTGAAAATGTCCTTGCTCTGTTAAACATCATTTGGGAAATATTTAATAAAGACTTATCTATTTGGAGCACCTTTAAATGTTAAAATAGTTAAATTATCAATACTGATTGAAACATTGATCTCTTTTTCATCTGTAGGTTTAGCTGAAAATACATTTAATTTTGCCTGCTTCAATTTGTGCAATCATTGTTTTCTGATCAGTTTCATACAATTATATTTTCAAAGAGAATTTCTGTCCAACGTTGGACACAAAAATGTCATGTTCGCATGTGTTTGGACTAATCCTGTCATGATTATTGTCATAAAAAATAGACAATGTTTAATATTTGCATTAACATAATTGTATAATTAAAACACCATGATAAAACATGACAAAATCTTTTCACGTTCACTCATGTCAAACTGCTAATCATGCATTCATTAATTTTATTTTTCGGCTTATTCCCTTTATTAATCCGAGGTCGACACAGCGGAATGAACCGCCAACTTATTAAGCATATGTTTTATACAGCAGATGCCCTTCCAGCTGCAACCCAGTACTGGGAAACACCCATACACTCTCATTCACACACATACACTACGAACAATTTAGCTTATTCAATTCCCCTATAGCGCATGTCTTTGGGGGAAACCGGAACACCCGGAGGAAGCGCACGCCAACATGGGGAGAACATGCAAACTCCACACAGAAATGCTATCTGACCCAGCCGGGACTCGAACCAGTGACCTTCTTGCTGTGATTAAAAAATTTCCTATGCCTGACAAATTTGCATAACCAGTTTATTAATGTTAAACCTACAAACTTGTAAATTTCACATGCAACTCTTAATGTTTTTGACTGCTGATTCTGTCATTTTAGCTACGCTTTTTCAACACCTGCACTTTAAAATAAACAAGAACGCGAATACACTAAATGCAACTTCTGTTCATCCAACCAAGGACACAATGACTATCTGAAGAGTTTGATTATATAAAAATAAGTAAAACCAGCAACAGAATAATAGTCTCTCTCTCATGTTTGTGTAAAGCATCTCAAGAGGATTCTGCTTCCTCCAGCTTAATTGCACAATTATTACAAACATAATAATACAATACTGACCAATAACTGTCTAGCAGACAATATTACAGCGTTTAGTCGAACGTAAACATTCAAAACCCCAGCAGCAGAGAGAAACACAAGCACAGAGGAAACGCAAGCACACTTTACTAAAGATCATGTTTATTAATGCAGTATCTGAACTCTGCTGTATACTGGTTGAGTACAGAGGTATTTACAGGACATCATCTTATATACTCTGTTAAATATATGTATAAATGTAGAACTGACACATTTGATAAATAAAAACAATGTTATTTAATGTAACAAATGACGAACATCCCAAATGAGAACGCTTTTGAAGACTGTGTTAAGTGCATTATTACCGTCCACTTGTTTTTACTTAAAAAAAGGATTCATTGGATTTAAGGTAAGTGGTTGCAAACAATTAATATGAGCTGAATTTAAACAAACAAATCCCCTAAATTTAATTTGTTTGATTAAATTCAGCCCATATACAGTTGAAGTCAGAATTATTAGCCCCCCTTAATTATTAGACCGCTTGTTTATTATTTCCCCAATTTCTGTTTAACGGAGAGGGTTTTTTTTCAACACATTTCTAAACATAATAGTTTAATAACTCATCTCTAATAACTGATTTATTTTATCTTTGCCATGATGACAGTAAATACTATTAGACTAGATATTCTTCAAGACACTTCTATACAGCTTAAAGTGACATTTAAAGGCTTAACTAGGTTAATTAGGTTAACTAGGCAGGTTAGGGGATTAAGGCAAGTTATTGTATAACAATGGTTTATTCTGTAGGTTATTGAGAAAAAATATAGCTTTAAGGGGCTAATAATTTTGACCTTAGAATGGTGTTTAAAAAAATTAAAACTGCTTTTATTCTAGCCGAAATAAAACAAAAAAGATTTTCTCCAAATAAAAAAAAATATTATCATACACACTGTGAAAATGTCCTTGCTCTGTTAAACATCATTTGGGAAATATTTTAAAAAGAAGAAAAAAATTCGAAGGGGGCTAATAATTCTGACTTCAACTGTAAATAGTTTGCAACCTTTTACCTTAAATCCAATGAATCATTTATTTCAGTGTGTTTTTCCCTCATTCATTTTTTTTTCCATATGGATTTTTTTATCAAAGCCTTTGTTAAAGCATTTTATTAATTCATTAAACACTCCAGCATTGAGGAGAATTCCAACATGGGATATCCCACTGGTATATCTCCCCCAATTCATACTTTTTTAATTCAGTGGCTAATGCTGGGGTCACACTAGAGTTTGAGCATGTGAAATTCTGTCGTGTGGCGGGATTAAACAAGATGATTAGACATTTTAAAAAGCCAGGGATTGGTCCATATTTAAAATTTCTGTCCAGAGAGGTCATGACAAAAATTATACAAGAATATTCAATTTTGGGTGAATATCCTTTTAAAAATACAGCTAGCGACATATTTATCAGCGTACAGTGCATCCGGAAAGTGTTGATAGCGCTTCACTTTTTTCACGTTTTTTATGTTATTCCTTATTCCAAAATGGATTAAATACATTTATTTCCTCAACATTCTACACTCAATCCCCCATAATGATAGTGTGAAAAAGGAGTTTTTTTAATTGTTGCAAATTTATTAAAAATAAAAAACCTGAAAATTCACATGTACATCAGTATTCACTGCCTTTGACATGAAGCTCTAAGTTGAGCTCAGGTGCATTCTGTTTCCACTGATCATTCTTGAGATGTTTCAGCAGCTTCATTGGAGTTCACCAGTGGTCAATTCAGTTGATTGGACATGATTTGAAAAGGCATACACCTGTCTATATTAGGTCCCAGGGTTGACAGTGCATGTCAAAGCACAAACCAAGCATGAAGACAAAGGAATTGTCTGTAGACCTCAGAGACAGGATTGTCTCGAGGCACAAGGCTGGGGAAGCTTACAGAAACATTTCTGCTGCTCTGAAAGCTCCAATGAGCACAGCGGCCTCCATCATCCGAAAGTGGAAGATGTTTGGAACCACCAGGACTCTTACTAGAACTGGCCGGCCATCTAAGCTGTGTGATTGGGGAGAAGGGCCTTAGTCAGGGAGGTGATCAATAATCCAATGGTCACTATCTGAGCTCCAGCATTCTTCTGTGGAGAGAGGACAACCTTAGAAGGACAACCATCTGTGCAGCAATCCACCAATCAGGCCTGTATGGTAGAGTGGCCAGACGGAAGCCACTCCCCGCCTGGAATTTACCAAAAGGCATCTGAAAGACTCTCAGACCATAAGAAACTAAATTCTCTGGTCTGATGAGACTAAAATTGAACCCTTTGGAGTGAATGCCAGGAGTTACCTTTGAAGAAAACCCGGCACTGCTCATCACCAGACTAATAGCGACCCAACAGTGAAGCATGGTGGTGGCAGCATCATGCTGTGGGGATGTTTTTCAGACTAGTCAGGATAGATTCACAACTCAGTGAATGTCCTTGAGTGGCCCAGCCAGAGCCCAGACCTAAACCCTATTAAACATCTCTGGAGAGATCTGAAAATGGCTGTACACCGAAGCTTCCCATCCAACCTGATAGAGCTTGAGAGGTACTGCAAAGAGGAATGGGCCAAAATTCCCAAAGACAGGTGTGCCAAGCTCGCGGCATCATATTCAAAAAGACTTCAGGCTGTAATCGCTGCCAAAGGTGCATCAACAAAGTGTTGAGCAAAGGCTGTGAACACTGATGTACATCTGATTTTTAAGCTTTTTTATTTTCAATAAATTTGCAACAATTAAAAAAACTCTTTTTTCACATTGTCATTATGGGGTACTGAGTGTAGAATGTTGAGGAAATAAATGAATTTAATCCATTTTGGAATAAGGCTGTAACATAAAAACATGTGGAAAAACTGAAGCGCTATGAATACTATCCGGATGCACTGTATAATGTAAAAAAATCCTTATAGAGGAGAAAATGAAGTGTAACAGTTGTGCTCTATTTAAATTCATGAATATTTCTAAAGCCTGCATGCATAATTCATGAGCCGCTAGAGCCGAAAAGAAATGTTTTTAATTTGCCGTTACATTTTGTACATTCAGCCGAATTCTGAATCAGGTAATAAAAATAAAACCACAGGCGCTCACTGAATGGACGGTAATAATGCATAAGTGGTCTTTGGGGCTTTTTTTTTTTTTTTTTGCATCCTGATTATTCGGCAAGTTCTGCGTAGAGTTGTGTTTTCACCGCCGTCTCTTAAAACATCTGCACAATGTTGGATAAGTCTGCAACCATGGAAGAAGACCGACCAGCCTGTCTCTGACACACACGTACTGTATAAACCAGAGACTCAGCAGAACCATTCAGATGAGGAAGCGTGATGTAGAGACGAGCGTGAGTCTGGATGGAGAAACGGAGCATCTTCAGGACCTGAAACAGGCCGAGCAGGTTCCTCCACGACTGGACTCCTGCTGCGGTGAAATAGTGTCTGCAACCTCCGACTGCAGCAGATCGTTCTCATTAGCTATAATGTGCTTCACCAGACAGTGTGCGGCTTCATCTATATTAATATTCTCCTGGGGAGAGAGAGGGAATTTAATTTTACAAGACTTCAATATATTAAAACCAACCCAATACAACTATAAATAATTAATTTCAAGTTGTATAAGACCATATGCATTTCAAATGAAAATAAAAACAAGTCTCATACAGAGACCAAAGAGAGAAAAAGATTTATTTGTTTGTATTTATTTTATTATTATTGATATATTTTTTAAAATGTCTTAATTATTATTACTTTTTTTGCTAATATAAATTTTATTTACTCATAATTATTGACTGTATGTCATAATATATGTACGTCATTATTAGGAGGGCCCATAATTTTGACTTCAACTGGATGTATTTATTGTTTTGTGTAAATCCTGTATATATTCCTTTCTAATTTATTATATATTATTATTATTAATATGTAATGTAATGTGTGTATTTATATAGCGCATTTATTGTGTATGGCCATACACCCAAAGCGCTTCACAATCATGAGGGGGGTCTCTCCACACCACCACCAGTGTGCAGCATCCACTTGGATGATGCGACGGCTGCCACAGGACAACGGCGCCAGTGCGCTCACCACACACCAGCTATTAGTGGAGAGGAGAGACAGTGATAGAGCCAATTCGGTGGAAGGGGATGATTGGGAGGCCATGATCGTATTATTTTAATCAATTTTGTTATTACTACTACTGTCCAGTTTTTTATCAGGTTACCCACTTTACCCCAATAAACTCCCCACTGGAAGGGTTTCAGGGCAAGTACGATGGATACAACTCCAGCCACTGCCAAACTTTTATTGCGTACACATACACAATGTTCATCCACAAGGTAGACAGCTGTACTGACTTTACACTTGTCTGCCAAACTTGGACGTCCTTCCTCGTTTAATAACAGTTGTTAGTAACTAACTAGCAGTAGGTGGAATAGTATTATTATTACGGTGTGATTTTTCAATACAAAAACTCCCTCTTAAATGATCTGAATTTCATAAATAGGTTCTGTTATATTGGCAATTAATTTACGAACATAATTTTTCCTCACATAATTCACCAATTGGGAACAATAGGTACATTTTATTTAGAAACAAATCTTTTTTTTATGAAGACTGGTGGGAGAGAGGTATTTGGTCGGTTGTCCATCTATTAGACAAAGAAGGTGAGGTTCTCAGTCAGGCCCGGATTGGCTAATCGGGAGAACCGGGAGAATTCCCGGTGGGCCGGTCCGTTTTTGGCCACGAGGGCAGTTGCACTTTTTCATTTATTTATTTATTTGACCATAGCCTCACTCTTTTTATTCATTATTCTGCCGCAGCTCCGCTCTTTTTATTTTTTTTCTCGCAGCCTCGTAAACAAAATGCAGCCTGCAAATTATTAATGATGTAACTATCATCATTCGACTCTAAACAGCGGCACCTTAGTGAATTCGAATAATTAATTTTGATTAATAATACACCTGCTCAATGAAAATCAGATGATTCACTACATTAATAAATCTGACATAACTTGATCAGAAATTTAAAAAGGAGAGAAAAAGATTAAGACATCAATAAAAGTCTTGCAGGTCATAGTGCCATATTTGTTTTTTATTCCAGCCACGTAATATCAACAGCGCCACTGTGGTCCAGTGGTCAGCACGTTAAAATATGACACAGCCGACCCGTGTTTGAACCTCATCTGAAAAATTATTATTATTTCTTTTCATTTTTTATTGTTAAGACATATAATACTGTTAGGGTTGTTGGAAATTTGAAGTTCTAAAGCAGCTGTTTTCTTGAAAAATGACGTGAAAGTGTCCTTAGAAACTGAATTGGAAATGACCTTTTTTAATAGTCAGTCGTGAACTGAGATGGGCCGGTCCAAGGGAAACTCCAGGGCTGAAAAGGAGTCCCACTCCGGTCCTGTTCTCAGTCATAGAAATTTTTGTGAAAAATATAACTTTGAATGTGATCACAAGCAATACACTAAGGTATTAAAATCTATTCCGAAGGCATTTCTAACGATGGTTAGTAATGTGGTTTCCAATATAAATTACACACTTCATCTGCCTTATTTGTTGATAAATGGACAAGATTTTATTCGGAGTGAAATACCCAATAAAATAATAAGATCGATATTAACCCAAGATAAATTTCCAATACAAGCTAATAGAAATATTATCTCTTTTTTTTTCCAAGAGCTCTATTACCGAATTAAGAACAATGTCTCTTTCCTTCCCAATACCTCCCAAAGCTAAAGAAGTACATTTTAAAATTTTTAATGATATTTACCCATCTTCAGAGTTTCTTAGACATAGATTTAACTTTGATCACAACAACTGTACATTCTGTGAGATTGACATTGAATCGACTGCACATTTATTTTTTGAATGTTTATATAGCAGAACCTTTTGGTCTGATTTATTCGAATGGTTGAAGATTTCTCTCAAATTGTCCTCCCAATTTTCTAAAAATGATATTTTATTTGGTTTATTAGGGAAAGATGTTAATATTCAATTTGTATTGAACAATATTTTAATTTTGGGAAAATTTTATATTCATAAATGCAAGTGCCTTAAAACCAAACCACTGTTTTTAGTTTTCCAAAAGGAGTTTTGGCTATACTGTAAATCTTTAAAGCTGATAAAATCAAAAGGTGGAAGAAGACTGTTTAGTCTATTGAAAAAATTTTAAATTAATAGAAGACCCGATGTAAATGTTTTTTTTTTCTTTTTTTTTGTTTCTTTTTTTGTGTCTTTTCTCTGGTTTAAGTAACTTTGTTCCCTTTTGACTTACTATGTTATTGACTTTATTATTTGTGCTTTGTTCTATAAATGTAGATAATAGTTGTTATTCAAATTTTGCCTTGTAATTGAGTTATGATGCAATAAAAAAAAAAAAAGTAACTAACTAGCAGCTAGCTAGGTTATAAACCGGCAAGCGTACCGGCCCCGAACAATAACTGACTGAGAGAGAATGAAAATGAAACTTGCGTCTTAATTTATACAGACACAACCTATCTGCTAGAAACGGTAATACACATCTCCATAATCTATCAGAACTATAATATTCATGAAAATACAACATAAATGTGCATGCATTTAAACGTACAATTCAAATATACATACCTATATTTGTTCTTCAAATACTCTGAAACATAATAACATCTATCCCTAACAATAAACATATTATAAACAATAGTGACGCACACTGGAAAGTCCTACAACTATTTTTTATATTGACTTTTCCCTGCTATAGTATGTACACTTTGGCTGTATGTACCATTTACAGTATGCCATGCCATTAAAGTGAATTGTATTTAATTGAAAGAGAGAGAGGGAGAGAGAAAGAGAAAAAGAGAGAGAATGTTTCCTGTCAGCGTTCACACACCTCTTTTTGGCTGTGACTGCATTAATGAGCTCTTGAATATTCATGACAGACTGTAGATGAAGGACTGTGAGTCAGCAGAAAGTGTCACTTTACACACACACACACACACACACACACACAAGTTGGTTTTGGTGGTTTATGAGGACTCTCTATGGGCCAAATGTATTTTATACAGAAAAAAAAAAACCTTTATAAATGGCCTACGCGGTAAAAAATGTTTTAAAATCTTGTTTTCTGTTTATTCACGGTTGAGAATTGCATTATGGGATGTTGATCTCTGCTCTGTCGACTTTTGATGTTGGAAACTCCACTCTACAGTTTAACAAAGTGCCTTTTATTGACATTTTAGTCTGTAAAATACCAGTTCTGGCAGTTAATTGCAAGATTTTTGTAGCGTTATATAGCTGTTTTTCAATATGCATACTTCAGCGATCTTGCGTCCTCGTGTTACGTTATCATCAACTGCCAAAGTTCAGTTCCAGTACTCAAAACCGCAAGAACGGAGGACACGTGAAACTTCCCGGATGTGTTCTTAATATCAAGGACGCATGGATGCAGACTTAAGCACCAAACTCGCTCTAGAGGTCTCAGAAGTCATTGCAACTGGAGGTGGGAAGCGCAGCATTTTATATAGATTTATTATTAAAGTTCAGAGATGTAACTTCTCAGGAGCTTCCCTAAATGAATGTAAACATTACCATGAAAATCTTTACAGAGGCATAAACACATTAAGAGTGTTTATTTGCTGAAATTCGTATTCAAATTTGTATTTTATTTATATTGTGCTACATACATTTGTAAAGTCTTTATGCAGAGTATATATTGTGAAAAGGGGAAAAACAATAAATGGTTGTATGAATGCTGTAATGTTTAAATAATTTTCCATTAAAAATGTGTGAAGGTCATGTGACCATCAGGAAGAACGCGGCATCTCATTTCTCACAGGACGCGTAGTCTGTTCTCGCAGACTCCTGAGTTGACCTGGCAAGACTGGTCTTAACAAGAACGCATGTCCGGTTTTGAAATTGAGAAACAGCCAACACTTTAAACTATGAAAATGTTTACAAAATTCACAAGGTTAAAAGTTGTGGGAAAAGCTCCCATAATGCAATGCATAAATAACATACCTGTCAACATTGGGATGTGAAAATAAGGCATATGCCCACCATAATAAGACCCCCCACCCCCCTTTAAAAAATACCCATATTAATAAATATGTTCATTTAGAGCTGTTTCATTGTAAATAAACAGTTAAATGGTCAGTAATATGTTTTATTATTATTATTTACAAAATAATAAAAAAATAGTGAACATTAGCAGCAAATACATACAGTATAACAGTTTAGCTTACTAAAATTAATAGCTATTAAAATGAAATAGTATCAAGTTATCAAATCTCATTAGCTGTTTCTTCACTGTATAACCTACACTTTCTGATTAAAGAGCGACTAATGAATGACTTATTATTTTAGATTTTTCATTTGATCACATTGAATAACAGGTGTCGCTTTGAAAATGCACACATCTAACGTTATAATGAAAGTATTCTACTGCTTTCCTAACGGTTTATGCTCATTTAAGACGAAATAAAAACACCAAGGTCGACATCTTTAAATATTTTTATTATTATTAATTATGTGTGTATGTGTTTAAAGGGCCATGACACCCCCCACTTTCTGTTAAAGTCTACTTCAGAATTTTTTCAAAAGATTCATGATTAATGGGCGTGGAGCTCCGCGAGCATAGGGCAGGAGTGGGCGTGGCCAGCAGGGGAGAAGGGGAGCGAACAACTGTTGTTGTCAGTCGGCTCACAAAATGAGACACAAACCGTGAGGAGACGCATGAGTTTATAGTTTACAAAGTTAAAATGCAAAGAAATAAACAGTAATTTAATGCCCTGCTACATTTGTTATTTGTAATATCATATACACATAACCACAATTTATATCATTATAAAGATAAGTGTGTTCATGTAAACACTATAAATGAGGATTCTCCCTCGATCCCCGGGTCTATTATAGATCTAAATGCAGACTCAGTGCAGCAGGTCTCCTGACCTGTCTATTTTAACCATTAGCCCTGCTGGTAATATAGAGGATTTAGGCAAACACAGCAGCACGGCGATGTGTCTGAATGTGAACGAATCCTGATAAAAGCCAACGTCCGGCATTCTCTAATTCCCGTGCTGTTCTCCCGACAAAAATGCTAGCAACACACACACAGCTTTGCTGTATGATCGGCCCTGACAAGATCGCGGGGAAAAAACATGCAACAAACCCCGTGGATCATGGAAACAAACACATACGAGCCTTCATGAACGGCTACTGCGTCCCGTTGGTCTGTGTCTCACAGCTTGCTTGAAACTGGCAGCTCTGCCTTCGGAATGCACGTGCTCTCATGAATAATTAAGCAGCCGGCTCTTCTCATAGGATAAGAAAACTCCGCTATGAATAATAATGAGAAACCGACGCGTCATCATTGCACTTGCAGTACTGCGCTACGTCGCCGATTTTGATCCCGCCCCAAAAATCATTTTAAACCCGGAAGCTGAAATTAGCTGACAAAAGCTCAAAATTATCCAGTTTTCCTCACAATTAAAGCTGACAGGTGCTAACATTGTCTTAACTGATGCTCAACACACACAAATCTGTTAAAATAAAAAAAAAGTTCTCCAGGGTGTCCTGAACCTTTAAACACGCACCCAAAAGCCAGACTTTCGCTCCGCGTGGCCAGAATCCGTTTGGGAAACAGCGTCTGTTTATCACTATGGAGCGCGTCAGCTGACAGTCACGCACTGCTATATGACTGTTCTGAGGATTACATATGAAGGGAAGATGGCACCTTTAATAAAAAGGAAAGGGAATCCCGCCGATTTTATATTTATTTCAAAGTGTTTTCGTGCCTAAACAAAGCGAAAGCACAGAACGCCGTCATACCACCACGTATCGTTCATATTAAAGATGAAATGCTGCCACACGTACTTCTGGCTACATAATTTGCGACCTCCAGAAATATATACAGGGCTACGTTTTCACAATGAGCCTATGTTGCATTTGTGTCCTCATAAACCGCCAAAACCAGCACACACAAAGACACAATCACACTTCTCTCGCACCTGTTTCACAACAAAACTGACAGTCTGTAAAACTGCCCACAAGGTCAGACAGCATTTAGTGTCCTTCAAAAATAGTCGTTCATCCAAAAAATTACAATTCTGTCATCATTTACTCGCCCTTCTGTCATTCAGAGACTTCTTTTCTACCGTGGAGGATAACAAGGTGAAATTTAACAGCTTTTCAGCTCATGTGCGAGCAGTTCAGAGATTTCTCAAATACTTTTATTCAGCAAGGCTGCATTCATTTGATCAAAAGCACATTTACAGTGTTACAAAAGATTTCAGCTTGAAATAAGTTTTCATCAAAGAATCCTGAATGATGGTGTAAAGAATGAAATGTTTTCAAAATAATTAATCTATCAGCATATTAGAGGGGTTTTTGAAGGACAATGTGGCACTGAAAACTGAATCAAAATTCAGATATAAGAAACAGCACATTTTCAAGACTAAACTAAGGAACAGTTTAAGTTATAATAATGTTAGGCAAGAGCGTATTGGGTTGTTTCTGTGCCGCTGTGTGTGTCTCTCTCTCTTTCTCTCTCTCGTCCTGTCCCGTTCCTGTTTCCAGGTTGCCCCGTCCTAATTGGACGTGCTCATAGATATATAGATATCGCATAGGGACCCTGAGCATGCGTCAATAGCGCCGCCACATTGGTACAGTGCTCCCAGGACAAATGTCATTCAACCGCACTAGTCAAGTCAGTGTTATTACAGGAAGATGCGGGACTTTAGCGCTGTCTACGGGTGTAGTAACGAGCAAACAAAGAAAACAAAGCACAAAGATAGAACATTTCATAGGTAATATTAAGTTTTTTTCTGTTTTTGTATGTTCTGAACTTTTGTGCTAATCAGTTAACGTTATTGATGATGACAGTCACTTACTGCTTTCACCATATGGCAAAGCAGCTCCAACTCGCACTGAACACTCGGCTTATGCTAGTTTTGTTGAATAAAATCAGCAAACAATGCAAAAGAAATATGACAACGAGATGCTGCACTGCCAGAAACTGGTATTATTGTCGGCTAACGTTAGTGAAAGAGTCGTTCAGGGGATTCATTCACAAGCGAATCGCTCCCTCCGTCAGTATGAGAAGTGAAAGCAGGAGAGGAGCTGTGTTTCAGGACATGATTAGATCAAATTTAACAGGGAGGGTGAATAGTACATTTCTGTACACACAAACACAAGCTTTTTGTCAGGAATGCCCGTGTGGTCACTGATCCATCAATAAAGAAAAGTGATGTAAAATTATAATTTTCGTAATTAGAAAAAAAAATTACATACTAACATCCAGGAAAACTCCCGATCATAGATATATGTGTATATGTGTATATCTCTGGCTTTGGATGGCCACAGTCCTCCACTATACCTTGGTCCCGCATTCATTTCAAAGGAGCGCTACCCTGTAGCAAGATGGCGGCGCTATTGACGCATTCCGTACAATAGACAACAATAGGCCAGGCGACATCTAATGTATATATCTATGGGACGTGCTGTATGCGTGCGCTGTGGTTGGTGCTGGGAGAACGCAGCATCTTTTGAAAAGGAACCGACGGAGTCAGATCGCTGGAGGGAGAGATGGAGAGCTTTTCAAAGAATGTGCCGTTCTTGTTTAAAACATGTCATAGTGCTTTTTCTGGTTGTTTATAAATTGTGAACATTAAGGTGTTCACCTTTTTCCTCTCCCCTCCATTTTTGTGACTGTCAAATACCCTGTTTGATGCTGGGTAAAGCTGTGAGCTGAGTGCCGTAGGGGCTGTGTGCCATTTACTTTGACACTGATTTCCTCCTGTTTTTGCTTTAGTTAAGGAGTAAGGGTAGTGTTTGTAATTTATTTTCTTCATTTCTTTTTGATTCAGTAAGTAAGTTACCTTCGGGGTAACCTTATTTGTTTATTGTCATAGATATATACACTAGATGTCGCCTGGCCTATTGTTGTCTATTGGACGGAATGCGTCAATAGCGTCGCCATCTTGCTACAGGGTAGCGCTCCTTTGAAATGAATGCGGGACCAAGGTACAGTGGAGGACTGTGGCCATCCAAAGCCAGAGATATACACATATACACATATATCTGTGATCGGGAGTTTTCCTGGATGTTAGTATGTAATTTTTTTTTTTAATTACGAAAATTATAATTTTACATCACTTTTCTACATTGATGAATCAGTGACCGCACGGGCATTCCTGACAAAAAGCTTGTGTTTGTGTGTACAGAAATGTACTATTTAGCCTCCCTGTTAAATTTGATCTAATCATGTCCTGAAACACAGCTCCTCTCCTGCTTTCACTTCTCATACTGACGGAGGGAGCGATTCGCTTGTGAATGAACCCCGGAACGACTCTTTCACTAACGTTAGCCGACAATAATACAAGTTTCTGGCAGCGCAGCATCTCGTTGTCATATTTCTTTTACATTGTTTGCTGATTTTATTCAACAAAACTAGCATAAGCTGAGTGTTTAGTGCGAGTTAGAGCTGCTTTGCCGTATGGTGAATGCAGTAAGTGACTGTCATCATCAATAACGTTACCTGATTAGCACAAAAGTTCAGAACATACAAAAACAGAAAAAAACTTAATATTACCTATGAAATGTTCTGCCTTTATGCTTTGTTTTCTTTGTTTTCTCGTTACTACACCCGTAGACAGCATCTTCCCGCATCTTCACGTAATAACACTGTCTTGACTAGTGTGGTTAATTGACATTTGTCCTGGGAGCACTGTACCAATGTGGCGGCGCTATTGACGCATGCTCAGGGTCCCTATGCGATATCTAGTGTATATATCTATGGTTTATTGTAAATACAAACCTTTTCCACCTTCTCACAATAAAAGAACCGTTAAGGTCATTTAAATCATAAACCTGCTAACTGTTTATTTATTTTTCTTTAACTTTTATGTTCGACTTCAACCCTAGACATTTTGGGGTCGTAACAATAATACAAAACAATGTGGTCAAACAAATGCAGTCTTTGTGACAACAAGAGACTTAACTTAACCAAACTTTAAAAAAAATTCAGGAAATCACAAACGTGAATATTTGTGCATATACAGAGTGTTGACATTATTCTAAAATGCAGAAGTGCGCTCGTTTTTGCGATTGTTTTAGAACTTCTAATTCAGTCGCCTATAGGAGAAATGACTTGGAATAATAAACGTCAAAAAATGGTCAAACTACTTGCTCTACAAACAAGTGCTTGCATGACTAGAGACCAAGTAGAATAATGTAATAAGAAAATCAGTTTGCAACATCAAACAGCAAAACGAGCTGTTTTTAACGTATAAAAATAAATGGAAGTGAATGAGACCGGAAGTCTCGAGCCAAAAAGATTCTAATGGCTGCACCCGCTCGTCTGATTTTTACCATGTTTTCAGATTTTACTAAATTCTCACCTTGTTATTTTTGCATTTATTTTATTTCTGTTTTTCTCTTACCCGCTTTCTAGAACCGTTCTTCATCAGACTCGAATGCTGCCGTCACGGCCAACATACATGGCGAGCTAACTGGACAAACTGGTTACAGTGGAAAAGCTATCCATATGTTAAGCCAGGGGTGTCCAAACTCGGTCCTGGAGGGCCGGTGACCTGCAAAGTTTTGTTCCAACCCCAATCAGACATACCTGGGCTGGCTATTAAAGCTCTTACTAGGCTTTATAGAAACATCCTTGCAGGGGTGTTTAAGCAAGTTGTAGCTAAAATCTGCAGGATACCGGCCCTCCAGGACCGAGTTTGGACACCCCTGCGTTAAGCGGTCGGCGGGTAAGCACGAAATGACATCATACCGCTCTGTAGCGTTCGTTTTAATGACAAAATGCAGCCATACGTACTTCTGGCTACATAATTTGCAATCTCCAGAAACCTATATAGGCCGTTGTTTTCAGAATGAGCCTATGTTGTATATTTACCTTCGGCCCCCCCACCCTCAATCACATTTGGCTTTTTGAAAAAGGTTTGGGTCTGATTTAGTATCCTCCTAAATTAATTTGATCACCATCTGCTTTCCATAAATAAGCTCATTATATACCTTGGCTGAAGTTTCGAACCATCCCACGAAGCCGTTCTCCTGGCAGAACTGCTCCATCTTGATGCCGTTGTTGGTGAGCACGTCTCGGCCCTGATCACATTTGTTGGCCAGCAGCACCGCCGCCACTTGTTTGCCGTTGGATAAACTCAGCTTTGCATCCAAATCCTCCTTCCACTTCGTCACCGCCTCAAACGTCGACGGCCGCGTGACGTCAAAAACAATGAAGGCTCCCATTGCTTCTCTGTAATAGACCCGCGTCATGTTCCCGAAACGCTCCTGACCTGAAATGAAGCACATGAGAGATGCAGGACGGTTTATGAAAGGAACACACACATGTGCTGACACTTTATGGTGATCACAGGCAAATCTATGACCGCTGAGAAAACAATGAGGGGTTTATTTTCAGATGGAGCCTCGGGTGACTGAGAGAGAGTCCATCTGCATTAATATAGATTGTAAAACGCTTGTTTGTCCTCTGTTTGGTCATTTGTGCAAAAAAGTAATAATGTAATAGTTTATAGTGAACACTTGAGTGTTTTTGAACTTCATTATAGTAAAGTGTATTATGCTGTATATTTATTCATTTTCCTTCAGCTTAGTCCCTTTATTCATCAGGGGTCACCACAGTGGAATGAACCTCCAGCTTATCCAGCATATGTTTTACATAGCGGATGCCCATCCAGCTGCAACCCTGTACTGGGAAACATTTATACACACTCAGGCCCCATTTACACTAACGCATTTTAGTTTTAAAACAGCGTTTTAGATCAAAAACAATCCGGGTCCACACTAGCGTCTCTGAACATATCTCCGTCCACACTACGCCACCAAAAACGTATATCACGTGACCATTCGTGCACTCTGTGCATGTGCGTTCTAGTATAAACAGAAAGCATGTGTCTCGCTCTGCATTTGGTTATTATTAGTCAACAAACGCCGGTTGAACAATAAACGCGATGGCAAAGAAAGCAAGAAAGGTATTTTTGTGGACAGACGATGAGGTTGAGTTGTTACTAAACATAACAAATGAATAACTGCACAATGGTGCCTAAAACAGACAATAGTGCAAACAACACTCCCATTCCTGTGTCCATGTTGTTGTTTACAGTGAATGCTAGTCTGCCGTCTTCCGGTAGCATTTAAGCCATGTGTTATAGTCATGTGAAAGGGGCTTGACGAATAAGGGAAGGATACGTAATGAAACAAAAGCCCCAATCAGCTAGCAAATTTCAGCAGCCCCGCCTCCGTTTTCCCCCATCCACACTGAGAGCGTTTCAGAATGAAAACAGCCTCTCCAGCGTTTCCAAAATGCTCCATTTTCAGCGCTCGAAAACTCCGGCGTAGTGTGGGGGGACTGTGGGGGGAAACCCGAGCAGCCAGAGGAAACCCACGCCAACACGGGGACTTGAACCAGCGGCCTTCTTGCTTGCTTCTTGCACGAGCCACCATGTTGCCCCAACACTACAATATTGACTATTAATTACTATAGTTATTTACAAATTTTTAAAATGTAGGTTCTGTTTACACAGACATGTTTCTGCTGTTTGAAAGAAGCTTCTTTTGAAGGCGCTCTCTGATGTGGGTAAATAGGTCGTAAAACAAAATTACCATATTTGGGTTTTTAAGTCACGGTTGGGTTGAATTTCGATATGGTCAGGGCAAAGGAATGCAAAGCGTATAATAGATTGTTGTTGGTTTTTATATATTAATTTTTATGAACATCAACAGTTTAAAACTCTTTCAAATAAAATACCAGCTTGATTTAGCCTAAGTAAAACAGTAAATATATAGAATTGAAATAAAATAAAACAAAAAAGAGGGACGACACTGTGGCTCAGTGGTTAGCACTGTGGCCTCACGGCAAGAATGTCACTGGTTCGATCCTCGGCTGGGTCAGTTGGCATTTCTAAGTGGAGTTTGGCTGTTCTCCCTGCATTCGCGTGGGTTTCCTCCGGGTGCTCCAGTTTCCCCCACAAGTTCAAGCAGATGCACTATAGGTGAATTGGGTAAGCTACATTGTCCGCAGTGTATGTGTGTGAATGAGTGTGTATGGGTGTTTCCCAGTGATGGATTGCGGCTGGAAGGGCATCCACTGTGTAAAAAACATATGCTGGATAAGTTGGTGGTTCATTCCGCTGTGGCGATGCCTGATAAATAAGAGACTAAGCAAAGGAAATACAAAATAAGAGTTCTGCTTACATAACTTTGTGTATACTGTATATTCATGTACACATAAAAAACACAAACACACACACACACATATAAGCCCAAAATTATTCATACCCATGGCAAAATTAGATTTAAAATAAGATTTTTAAGCATAAAAAAAAAAAATATATATATATATATATATATATATATATATATATATATATATTTCTTTTTTTTTTTTTTTTTTTCCCCAGAGATGGGTTGTGGCTGGAAGGGCATCCGCTGTGTAAAAACTTGCTGGATAAGTTGGCGGTTCACTCCGCTGTGGCGACCCCGGATTAATAAAGGGACTAAGCTGACAAGAAATGAATATATATATATATATTTTTTCTTTTTTTTTCACAATGATGTCTATCGTATACTGTTTTATTATATTTTGGGAGAAGCCTGTGTCATTTCTGGTAAAAAAAAAACCCAAACTTGCTGGTTGAATAAAAGTAACTAAGTCAGAATTTGCCAGGACTATGGGCACACACACTATGCTATTCGAACCAAACCCAGGCCCTTTTCCCAGATCATTTGAGAAGTGTGAGTGCTCTGAATCGGGCTCAGGCGTGGTTCAGTTGGCTGGCCCTGGCCTGGTTGAAAGAAGTGTGCCAGAGCGCGGTTAACTTGGGCTCAGGCATGCTGGTGAAATATTTGACTGTGTGTCACCGCATCCCAAACGACTAAAACGATATAACTATAGAAATCTCTACTGTGCTGAGCGAGAGCGCTTCTCTTCCTGTTAAACTGAACAGCGCATCATTGATGATGTAAGCGTGCTCAGGTCCGAATGTGATGTGAGTGTGGGAGACAGGAGGGGGGACAAGCTTGCTTCGGCCCACTTTAAGGCAAATGTACATAGTATGAGAACGCTCTACGAGTCATTTTAGGCTTGACTGCCCTGAAAGCACAGGACGTCAACATGACATCATATTGACGTTGTATCCTAACGAACCCCAACGTCATGGGGACATTGGATTTGGTTTGAAAATGAAAATCAGGTTGACGCCAGAACCCAACGTCAGACCAACGCAATCTCACGGCAATTTGTAACTTTTTGATTTAGTGGCTAATTCGTATGAATTCGTATGATCTAATTTGTACAATTTAGTACGATTTCCTCATCACCCAATGATGGTTGGGGTTAGGGGTGGGGTTGGGTGCCACGCCCCTTTTTTAAAATCGTACATTTTTGTATGACTGAACTGAATTAGCCAATAAACGGACAAATCGTAAAATACTTACGTTTCCTCGAGATCAGGCTGGTCGGACCGACGTCAATGTCCATTGTCCAGCCTGAAATCAACATCTAATCATGTTACACCTTGACGTTGTGTGGACGTTACCACTATGACGTCTATAAGATGTTGGATTTTGGCCACTTTCCAACACAACCTAAAATCAACCAAGGGTCCGTTCTTCGTACGTGGATTACTCCGTTAGCTGGATTTGGTTATTGACGATTTGACATGATCCAGGATCGTTTCGTTCTTCAAAGCTGATCCGAGAGTTGTTGTCATGGCAACAGTTCTGCTAGGTCAAACCTGATCGGGAGCAGGTTCAATTCATATAAACAGGATTAGATCGGCTCAGTTCAAGCAAAGATAATACAGTAAGTATGTTCCGAATTCTGATATTTTCTTACAGTAGTAGTTATATACACTTGGGAAAATGGTACATATTTTTTAACTATATATATAAAGTTAAAGTCATTAATAAAATAAATAAAGTTATACATATTAATAAAACGTATGCAATCTGCACCCTCGAAATGAACAAAGACTGCCACCTGGTGGTGCAAAGAGAAAACTTATTGGTATGAACTTTTTCGATTGCTTAGTACAAATTATGTATAATAGAAATGCACAATATGTGACTTTTTTTAAAAGCAATAATACATTTATGCAGTCATAAACATGTTTTGACAGTTAATATGCCAGTGATTTGATGCTTCACAAAAGTTGCAGACGCCTTTACCAATATAAAAATGCTTTTGTAAACAACCAGTTATTCTTTACACCGATTAAAAAACGGATACTATTATAAAGAAAATCTTTTCTAAATGTAGAACTAAATACATTGATTTGCATTGAAATGCATGATGAATACTCTTGTCTTGACAAATGAAAGTGTAAAGCCTGCAGCTCACAACAAATGTGGAAAGTTCTTGCGTGTCATATTAAACAAACCGTTTACTGCTAATTTGATGTAATTTTGCTCACATGGATAATTGAATATTAATCAGATGATGTCATTACTCTGCTGTGCCGTCAGCCAATCGTTGCATTGCTGATCATGATTTCGAGGATGGATAGATCTGTCCTTCACAACACACGCAGCGATCTCAGATCAGTTCATCCAGACATTCTAATCTGATTCGCGAACTTGTTTGAAGAACCAAATTAGCGAGAGATCAGTTATCAAGATTAAAAGATCCAGGATCTGCCAAATAATCTTAGATCATTTAAGCAAGGTACGAAGAACGGACCCCAAATATCAACGTAATTTGATGTTGTTATTAGACATCAAAATAACATGGTCCTTAGACACTGGCTATTCTGGGGTCCGTTCTTCGTACGTGGATTACTCAGTTAGCTGGATTTGGATATTGACGATTTGACAAGATCCAGGATCGTTTCGTTCTTCAAAGCTGATCCGAGAGTTGTTGTCATAGCAACAGTTCTGCTAGCTCAAACCTGATCGGGAGCAGGTTCAATTTATATGAACAGGATTAGATCGGCTCAGTTCAAGCAAAGATAATACAGAAAGTATGTTCCGAATTCTGATATTTTCTTACAGTAGTAGTTATATACACTTGAGAAAATAGTAAGTATTTTTAACTATATGTATAAAGTTATAGTTATTAATAAAATAAATAAAGTTATACATATTAATAAAACTTTTGCAATCTGCACCCTCGAAATGAAAGTACAAAGACTGCCATCTGGTGCAAAGAGAAACCTTATTGATATGAACTTTTTAGATCGCTTTAGTACAAATTGTGTACAATAGAAATGCACAATATGTCACTTTTTTAAAAAGCAATAATACATTTATGCAGTCATAAACATGTTTTGATAGTTAATACGCCGGTGATTTGATGCTTCACAAAAGTTGCAGACGCCTTTACCAATATCAAAATGCTTTTGTAAACAACCAGTTATTCTTTACACCGATTAAAAAAAGGCTACTATAAGAAAGAAAATCTTTTCTAAATGTACAACTAGATTTGCATTGAAATACATGAGGAACTCTTGACACATGAAAGTGTAAAGCCTGCAGCTCACAACAAATGTGGAAGGTTATTGACTGTCATATTTAACAAACGGTTTAATGCTAATTTGATGCAATTTTGCTCACATGGATAATTGAATATTAATCAGATGATGTCATTACTCTGCTGTGCCGTCAGCCAATCGTTGCATTGCTGATCATGATTTCGAGGATCGATAGATCTGTCCTTCACAACACACGCAGCGATCTCAGATCAGTTTATCCAGACATTCTAATCTGATTCGCGAACTTGTTTGAAGAACCAAATTAGCGAGAGATCAGTTATCAAGATGAACAGATCCAGGATCTGCCAAATCATCTTAGATCATTTAAGCAAGGTACGAAGAACGGACCCCTGGTCACCTGATTGTTATTGTTTTCAAAGGCCTCTGTTTTCAAATGTATCCACTTCGGACAGCATGAAGATACATGTTCGTCTGCTAAAACACTGTCTCAGTGTGGATGGAAGGCGGTAATGGAGAGAGAAAGATGTATTTTTTTGAACAAAAATGTTTTGGTGTGGACAAACTACTATCTACTCCCTCAGTTAGACTGTTGTTTTGTAAATATAACCTCAACTCTTACTAGTCCGTTCGCCCTGATCCACGTGATCTCACTCTGAGAATCTTGTACATATTTGCAAGTGTTGGAGCTAAAGCCTGCATATCTTTAATGAGGAAAAGCACATTCCAGCGGCTCATATTGATCAACTCCAGTGAGCTCCAGCCTCACGCCAATGAACTTAAAGCTCTGATCTGGGCCACGACTCAATGCTCAGGATTAGTGTCAGAAGTTACTGGAGCAGCGAACAGTGAGAAAGAGAGCAGAAATGCAGTCCTGCAATGGAAAATACTACATATAAATGTCTCCAACAGCTGAGAAATAAATAGTTGGGGGGAAAATGTACTTTTTGATATGATGGGATGTACAGCGGCATGATACTGGGAAAATATGCGATAATGTTGTTGAGTGTTGCAATAATGATATTTCTTGTGATATAGCTAC
This sequence comes from Danio rerio, assembly GCF_052040795.2. Lineage (NCBI taxonomy): Eukaryota > Metazoa > Chordata > Actinopteri > Cypriniformes > Danionidae > Danio > Danio rerio. The sequence goes on from NC_141035.1 coordinate 46,353,970, forward strand.
TGTATAGTAAAAAAATGCTATGTAATCAGCAATTTAAAAAAACATATGTACAGTTGAAGTCAGAATTATTAGCCCCCTGTATTATTAGCGACCCTGTTTATTTTTTTCCCCAATTTCTGTTTAATAGAGGGAAGATTGTTTCAGCACATTTCTAAGCATAATAGTTTTAAAAACTTATTTCTAATAACAGATGTATTTTGTCTTTGTCATGATGACAGTAAATAATATTTTACTTGAAATTTTTCAAGACACTTCTATACAGCTTAAAGTGACATTTAAAAGCTTAACTAGGGTAATAAGGTGCACTAGGCAGGTTAGGGTAATTAGTCAAATTATTGTATGATGATGGTTTGTTCTGTAGACTATCCAAAAAAGAATTAGCTTAAAGGGGCTAATAATTTTGTCCCAAAAATGTTTTAAAAAAAATTAATAACTACTTTTATTCTAGCCGAAATAAAACAAATAAGACTTTCTTCAGAAGAAAAAATATTATCAGACATACTGTAAAAATGTCATTGCTCTGTTAAACATCATTTGGGAAATATTTAAAAAAGAAAATAAAAATCAAAAGGGGGGTAATAATTCTGACTTCAACTGTATGTAATGACCAAACTAAAATAAACAATCACATTTTCTGAGCTAATTAAACCTGGAAACACAATAAAAATATTTAAAAATAAATCTTCACCATGAATGACTGAAATCCTACACTCACCGGCCACTTTATTAGGTACACCTGTCCAACTGATCATGAACGCAAGTTTCCAATCAGCCAATCACATGGCAGCAACTTCATGCATTTGGACATGGTCAAGAGGATCTGCTGCAGTTCAAACCGAGCATCAGAATGGGGAAGAAAGGGGATTTAATTGACTTTGAACGTGGCATGGTTGTTGGTGCCAGACGGGCTGCTCTGAGTATTTCAGAAACTGCTGATCTACTGGGATTTTCACGCACAAACATCTCTAGGTCTGTACTCAAATGTCCTCCACAGTCACCAGAACTCAATCCAATAGAGCACCTTCGGGATGTGGTGGAACGGGAGATTCGCATCATGGATGTGCAGCCAACAAATCTGCAGCAACTGCGTGATGCTATGAAGTCAATATAGAGCAAAGTCTCTGAGGAATATTTCCAGTATCTTGTTGAATCTACGCCTCGAAGGCAGTTCTGAAGGCATAAGAGGGTCCAACATGATACTAGTTAGGTGTACATAAAGTGCTCAGTGAGTGTATATATGGATATTGTATATATGGGCTATACTATTATCGCAATGATACTTTTTCGATATATTAAGCAGCCCTAATGGAATGACCTTTAAAGCATGTTTACATATCCTAACAGCAAAATTCAACAATGTAATGTGCATATGCATCTGGTCATGAATTTACTATAAATATAGCCGAATGTTTTTATCAGTGCTTAGAACCTAATTTAATCAAGTATAAAGCTAATATTTATAAAATATTGGGATTATTTTGAAACCATCAAATTGTTTAAACTGTTGTACCTTGTGTCAAAATGTCAAATGTTATGTACCACAGTAAGTGAGGTAAACTGGCTCTCAGCACAACACCCATGAGCTGCTGATCTGGACCCCAGTCCACAATCACCCACCAATTGAAGCATCACCACTGAACTTCACTAAAGAGTGAGAGAACCTCGGGCAGGGATTCGCCATGGTCAGAGTGACTGAGCTGAGCGAGGGCGAGGGAAAGCGTCGCCCCACCTGACGCCACGGGTCATTCCCATAGATATGGTGTGGGGGAACAACCTTCACCACCATCCAGACAGAAACACACAAGATGATGATCACTGAGTACCTATTATGAGTCATTTTATTATTATTATTATTATTGACTACAAGCTATTTAATAGAAGATCTAGTCTCAAAATCTAATCAAAAACATATTTATTTTTTACTTGTTTAAACTACTTAATTAAAAAAAGCTGAAACACAATTAGGAAGATTTTTTGGGGAAAACGTCATTGTTTTATGTTGATTATATAATTAGTTACGTTATCTTAATAGATTTGTGTTGGGAGAACATGAAATAATTGTGTGGAACACTGCATTTTTTTTACACCAAAAACTAATTTTGGTCATGATTTTACTGTAAATATAGCCAAACGCCTTTATTAATGCTTAGTTTTTTTTATTTATTTACATATAAGGCTAAATTTTCTAAAATATTTAGACTTTTTATTTAAAACCATCAAATTGTAGATGTTAAAAAAATTGTTGTACCTCATACAAACTGTCAATTCTAACAAACCACACATTAATGAAAAGTTTATTTATTTATCTTATACAGTAGATTATGCATAACTTTAAATTTTGCTGAATAAAAATACCATTATGACTACTTTTGTGGTCCTGGGTGATAAATATTTTGTGTACATTTATAAAACGTCGATTTTAATTATGTCAAATTACCTCAAAAACACACATAAGCAAACTTTGATTTAATTGTTGGAATTGTCTCTGGAATTCTTGATTCTGATTGGTCGATCACAACATTCTAAGGTATGTTTTATGTGAGGGATAAAGATTGAGGTAAAGTTGGTTTTATATTTATAAGCTAAATTGTCCGTATTTAGATATTTTTAACCCTCCCGGTTATCAAATAAATGCATCTTTGCCAAAAAAAAAAAAAATAATAATAATAATAAATCATCTTTCAGATCATGTATAAATCTCAGTGACAAAAAAACTGACAATTATGCCTGATTTTGTGGTCCAGGATTTTCTATATTATTATATTTGTGTCAAGTGAAAGCACAATTCACTTAAGAACTAACTTTTCGTTTTCCCAAGAACAACATCCACAATGGCAAATCATGCTCCTTTCTGATGTCCCTCTACATTTCATCTCCTATTTACAATGAAGTTCCTGTTTTCCTTCTTTTTTAGGTGAAAATCTCCCTCACATGAGCAAAGAACACATGACCGCGCAGGGAGAGCGCGCCCGCGCGCGTGAGCAACGTTATTCAAGAGAGACTTTAGAGCGCGCGTGAGGAAAGATATTAAGGAGAAACTCCGACAAAACAAACAAACAATATAATTAAACTTGCACGATCAGCTCTCATGGTAGAGGGAAAATGTTGTAAAATGGCCTTCGGATGTGTCGATTTGAATAAACTAATAGTAGAACTAGAACAATACAGAATGGTTTGCATATTATAATTTCGTAAATTTTATTTCAACAATTAAAAGTGTGATTACTAATTATGCCAAACATGTTCATAAATATGTAAAGAAAATATTACACATATTTTAAAATAAAAATAAATGCTTGTTTGTGGCATATTATGCCAAAGTTTGGTTAAAATTCGTTAATTGTTTTAATTAAATGTTAAACCCAATGTTAATTATAAATTTTGACCCAATGTAAGGTTTAAAAATGCGTTTTTGTGTGTGTAAAAGTGTTATTCACAACTTTAGGACAAGAAAAAAAAAAGACTGAGGCCTATAACAAATCACTAATCACTTTACAAAACAGGAGTAACGTATATATGTTGAAATAAATCCGTATTTAGGACGTTATCAAACTATTCAAATAAACTTTAGACGTCAAACTGGACCACGTAAACATATATACACAGGTCTATATCAATTAAACTAAATAAATAATTAATTAAATTAAATAATATTACCTGCGATGTCCCAGAGCTGCAGCCTAACGGTCTCCTGGTCGAGATTCAGAACTTTGAGCGCGAAATCCACGCCGATGGTGGCACGGTAGTTTGGTGAGAAGTTCTGGTGCACGTAGCGCTTGATAATGCTGGTTTTCCCCACTCCCAGGTCCCCGATCACCAGGATTTTATAGAGATGTTCCTTCAGGTGATGGTTCTGCATGGCTGTGTGAGACAGAGGCGAACATGGACGCGTGTGATCCGCTGGGAGAGACTCTGGGAGAAACAGAAACGCCCCGCGGAGGGAAAAAGCACAACTTGTGACTCGCCAGTCGAGCATGAGACCAGAGAGACGGGAGGAGACGGAGAAACTTCATCAGCATGGTGCAAACATGAGTTGTACAGGGGGAAATGTAGTTTACTGCAGTTAAACACCTAAAGAAATATACCAAAATAGGCCTATAGAACAGCTAAGTTTCTACAGGCCTATAAACTCTGTTTCTCCCAGAGTTTCCATAATGAGGTAAGGTGTTGGTAGCGCCCACAATAACTGACAAGATTTCCTGACCAAATTATAGCTAATTTGCAGTGTTCACCCTCAGAAATAAAAGGCACAACATTTGACTGAGGTAAAGTTGGTTTTACATTTGCACATTCATTCATTTTTGAACATTACAAACAACATTAGCACTATTTTATTGACTGAACAGTGTTGTACTTTGATAGTCACTGGCTGATAATATGATTTCCCTATATTTTGAATTAGCAAAAAATTCATTTCTGACATATAATTGGAGAAAGGAGAAAGTCCAACTTTACCTCAATCATAGGGGACACATAAGTTGTAAGGGGGTAAAGATAGTTTACTGCAGTTAAAACACTACCAAATCAGGGCTGGCAAATCAATCGAAAAGTAATCGAAATCGTCAATTTTTTGAAGTACTTTCTCTACCGCATGTGGAGTCGAGTATTTTAAAATCAGGTAATGCACCCTTCATTCAAAAATCTCTTGTAATATGTGAGCAAATGTACTGTACAAAACTTATCAGTAGAATATATGAGGGCAATAAATAAAATAATCGCTCATTAATCAACATCCAGTTAAAACGTTCAATTAATCGAGGCTTTAATTTTAGGTTATTTAATTTAGAAATTAAATGTAAAATATTTTCACACATTCGCTCAATTTCAAACTGTGAAAACGTGTGTCAAAGTCTTTATATATTGTTCACCTGTGCTACTTTAAATATTGGTTCTGAAATCGCATGTAAATGACTTTAACTCAACATTAGCACTATTTAATTGACTGAACAGTGTTGTACTTTGATAGTTCTTGGCTGCTAATATGATTTCCCGATTTACAATTTGCAAAAAATACTTTTCTGACATTATATTATTGGAAAAAGTCTGAATGTGTGAGTATAAAACCAACTTTACCTCAATCATGGGGCAAACACAAGTTGTAAGTGGGTAAAAGATAGTTTACTGCAGTTAAAACACTTCAAAAATACCAAGATAGGGCTGGCAAATTAACCGAAAAGTACATATAATATAATTGGAGAAAGGAGAAAGTCTAAAACCAACTTTACCTCAATCATGGTGCAAACATAAGTTGTAAGGGGGTAAAGATAGTTTACTGCAGTTAAAACACTACCAAATCAGGGCTGGCAAATCAATCGAAAATTAATCGAAATCGACATTCAGAACCAATAATCAATCAAATGTTTTCAGGTCAATTTTTTCAAGTACTTTCCCTACCGCATTTGGAGTCAAGTATTTTAAAATCAAGTAATGCAATTATGCTGACATATGCTATATATATTGTCTACCTATACGCTACTTTGAATATTGGGTTTGAAATCACATGTAAATGACTATAAAACAACATTAGCACTATTTAATTGACTGAACAGTGCTGTACTTTGATAGTTATTGGCTGATAATATGATTTCCCTATTTACAATTAGCAAAGAATACTTTTCTGACATTATTATTAAGGAGAAAGTCTGAATGTGTGAGTATAAAACCAACTTTACCTCAATCATGGTGCAAACATAAGTTGTAAGGGGGTAAAAGATAGTTTACTGCAGTTTAAACACTTCAAAAACACCAAAATAGGGCTGGCAAATCAATCGAAAACGACATACAGAACCAATAATCGATCAAAATATTTCAAGACCTTTCCCTTCCGCATGTGGAGTCGAGAATTTCAAAATCAGGTAATGCACCCTTAATTCAAAAATCTCTTGCAATATGTGAGCAAATCTACTGTACAAAACTTATCAGTGAAATATATGAGGGCAAAAAATAAAATAATCGTTCATTAATCAACATCCAGTTAAAACGTTCAATTAATCGAGGCTTTAATTTTAGGCCAAATTGCCCAGCCCTACCAAAATATAGAACAGTGAAGTTTCCATGATGTGAGGTAAGGTGCTGATAACCACACCCTCAATTACTGACAAGACTTCTCCACCAATTTAAGTTATGGCAAATTTCCAGTGTTCACCCTCAGAAATAAAAGGTGAAATGTTTGACGGAGGTAAAGTTGGTTTTATATTCGCACATTCACTCGATTTCAAACTGTGAAAACGTGTGTCAAAGTCTTTATATATTGTTCACCTGTGCTACTTTAATTGTTGGGTCTGAAATCGCATGTAAATGACTTTAACTCAACATTAGCACTATTTAATTGACTGAACAGTGTTGTACTTTGATAGTTCTTGGCTGCTAATATGATTTCCCGATTTACAATTTGCAAAAAATACTTTTCTGACATTATATTATTGGAAAAAGTCTGAATGTGTGAGTATAAAACCAACTTTACCTCAATCATGGGGCAAACACAAGTTGTAAGTGGGTAAAAGATAGTTTACTGCAGTTAAAACACTTCAAAAATACCAAGATAGGGCTGGCAAATTAACCGAAAAGTACATATAATATAATTGGAGAAAGGAGAAAGTCTAAAACCAACTTTACCTCAATCATGGTGCAAACATAAGTTGTAAGGGGGTAAAGATAGTTTACTGCAGTTAAAACACTACCAAATCAGGGCTGGCAAATCAATCGAAAATTAATCGAAATCGACATTCAGAACCAATAATCAATCAAATGTTTTCAGGTCAATTTTTTCAAGTACTTTCCCTACCGCATTTGGAGTCAAGTATTTTAAAATCAAGTAATGCAATTATGCTGACATATGCTATATATATTGTCTACCTATACGCTACTTTGAATATTGGGTTTGAAATCACATGTAAATGACTATAAAACAACATTAGCACTATTTAATTGACTGAACAGTGCTGTACTCTGATAGTTATTGGCTGATAATATGATTTCCCTATTTACAATTAGCAAAGAATACTTTTCTGACATTATTATTAAGGAGAAAGTCTGAATGTGTGAGTATAAAACCAACTTTACCTCAATCATGGTGCAAACATAAGTTGTAAGGGGGTAAAAGATAGTTTACTGCAGTTTAAACACTTCAAAAACACCAAAATAGGGCTGGCAAATCAATCGAAAACGACATACAGAACCAATAATCGATCAAAATATTTCAAGACCTTTCCCTTCCGCATGTGGAGTCGAGAATTTCAAAATCAGGTAATGCACCCTTAATTCAAAAATCTCTTGCAATATGTGAGCAAATCTACTGTACAAAACTTTTCAGTGAAATATATGAGGGCAAAAAATAAAATAATCGTTCATTAATCAACATCCAGTTAAAACGTTCAATTAATCGAGGCTTTAATTTTAGGCCAAATTGCCCAGCCCTACCAAAATATAGAACAGTGAAGTTTCCATGATGTGAGGTAAGGTGCTGATAACCACACCCTCAATTACTGACAAGACTTCTCCACCAATTTAAGTTATGGCAAGTTTCCAGTGTTCACCCTCAGAAATAAAAGGTGAAATGTTTGACGGAGGTAAAGTTGGTTTTATATTCGCACATTCACTCGATTTCAAACTGTGAAAACGTGTGTCAAAGTCTTTATATATTGTTCACCTGTGCTACTTTAATTGTTGGGTCTGAAATCGCATGTAAATGACTTTAACTCAACATTGGCACGATTTAATTGACTGAACAGTGTTGTACTTTGATAGTCATTGGCTGCTAATATGATTTCCCGATTTACAATTTGCAAAAAATACTTTTCTGACATTATATTATTGGAGAAAGTCTGAATGTGTGAGTATAAAACCAACTTTACCTCAATCATGGTGCAAACATAAATTGTAAGTGGGTAAAAGATAGTTTACTGCAGTTAAAACACTTCAAAAATACCAAAATAGGGCTGGCAAATTAATCAAAAAGTAATTAAAATCAACATTCAGAACCAAAAATCGATCAAATGTTTTCAGGTCAACATTCCGCATGTGGAGTTGAGTATTTTAAAATCAAGTAATGTGCCCTTCATTCAAAAATCTCTTGCAATATGTGAGCAAATCTACTGTACAAAACTTATCAGTGAAATATATGAGGGCAAAAAATAAAATAATCGCTCAGTAATCAACATCCAGTTTAAATGTTCAATTAATCGAGGCTTTAATTTTAGGTTGTTTGATTTAGAAATTAAATGTAAATTATTTGACGGAGGTAAAGTTAGTTTTATTTTCACACATTCGCTCAATTTCGAACAGTGAAAACTTGTGTTAAGGTCTATATATTGTTCACCTGTGCTACTTTAAATATTGGGTCTGAAATCACATGTAAATGACTTTAACTCAACATTAGCACTATTTCATTGACTGAACAGTGTTGTACTTTGATAGTTCTTGGCTGCTAATATGATTTCCCAATTTACATTTTGCAAAAAATACTTTTCTGACATTATATTAATGGAGAAAGTCTGAATGTGTGAATATAAAACCTTAATCAAGGTGCAAACATAAATTGTAAGAGAGAAAAGATAGTGCAGATAAACACTTCAATAAAATACTAAAATATACAAGTTTCCATGATGTGAGGAAAGGTGCTGATAGTGCCTACAACAACTGAAGGAATTTCTTCACCAAATTAAGTTATGGCTAATTTGCTGTGTTCACCCTCAGAAATAAAAAATACAAAATCTGCCACTGGTGTGTTATCTTAGAAGGTACAATTCAGAGATATAGAGTTTATATTTGGTTTATATATTCACACATGCAGACCTTAACCTTCTTAGCATCATTTTAGAAAAATATTCTTTGTAAATTCTAAGTAGTAAAATCATTAAAACAGCCAATAACTATCAAAGTACAACACTGTTCAAAGCCAATTAAATAATGCTAATGTTGTTTGGAATAATGGGGTATATGCACAGCTAGTGCCAGCTCTGACTTACTTTCAATTTTATAAGGTTTCGTTGACAGCGTCGACGTTGTAATGTAAATAAAATACATTCAGTTAATTAGACTTAAGCTTTCAATCAATTCTTCAAGCATAAAATGAGATGAAAGACAGTGTAACTGCTAGTGTCGTCAGGATTAGCAGGCTAATGCAGAAACTCTGTTGAAAATAGTCATATTTTAAAGACATGGCAGGGAAAAAATAGCAGTGCTTCGTCCAATTTGAGACCCACTTCATTTTGTATATCTATCAGGCAGTACAGATCACAGATTTTTGAAGAAATCAGATCTTAAACATGGCAAATTTATAATTGGAAGTGCTGATGCAGGCTGACTTAATTTAAAAGTTCATGTGCATTTTCCCCATTAGGCCTACATGTGATTTCAGACACAATATTTAAAATAACTATTCAGAAATTGTCACAGTTCAAAATTTACCGCATGTGCAAATACACTCTAAAAATAATAGAGTTATTTATTTAACCCAACGGTTGAGTTAAACATATTTGATGCTTCGTTTGGGTTATTTTTGGGTTATTTATTATTCAATTCAATTCACTTTCTTTGTATAGCAATACAATTACAATATAGCTTCACATAAAAGATCATAGTAAATTGGAACAGTGTAGTTCAGTTTTTAAGTGTTGAAGTTCAGCTCAGTGTGGTTTAATAATCACTACTGAGGGCCACTGGAGAGCAATCCATCAATCCACAGCTCTACTGATCCCAAACCATGCAAGCTAGGGGGGGAAAAAACTTCACCAATTGTCAAAAGTGAAGAAGAAAAAAACCTTGAGAGAAACCAGACTCAGTTGGGCATGACCATTTTAATTTCTCCACTGGCCAAACATCTTGTGCAAAGCTGCAGTCTCAGTGGCGGAGGCTGGAAGCTGGACTTCAGCAAAGACTCGTCTGTCCCTGGGGCGTCACAGGAATCAGTCTCATGCTCTCCACTCCTCCATGACCACCACAGCAGCTGCTTAGGACACGGCCTGGTCCAGGATATGGACACCTTGGGATCATCTCGTCTCTGCTCTTGGATCAATCAGTGACTCTGCATAGTCTGAGGACCTCGGGATGAGTATCCCCAAGTGGAAATAGAGAATAAAGAGAATAATTAGCGTAGCTGCTGTTCATAGTGTATATAAACAAGATGCAGAAGCCTGTGTGGAGACCCACTAAGTGATGCACTGAGTGTATGCTTTACTAAACAGATAGGTCTTTAATCGAGTTTTGAATTGTGAGAGTGTGTCTGAGCCTCGGACAGTATCAGGAAGGCTATTGCAGAGTTTAGGAGCCATAAAGGAGAAGGCTCGACCTCCTTTACTCGACTTTGCTATTACTACCAGAAGCCCTAAGTTTTGAGATCTTAAAGAGCGAGTTGGATTGTAGCGAGACAAAAGGTTGGTTAGATAAACAGGAGCTAGATTACTTAAAGCTTTATATGTAAGAAGCAATATTTTAAATTCAATATTGAGTTAAAGTTGAGTTAAATGTTTGGTGCTTTGTTGGGTTATTTTTAACCTTTATTTGGTTAATTATTTAATAACTCAACCAGTTGGGTTAAAAATTAGAATTTTACCAGTCAACTGATTTAACTGACACAGAACAGCTGAATTATTATGTGTGTGCGTAATGTTGTTTTTGCAATATAAAGTTTATTTAAGCTATAATGCAATAATGTTGTTATTTTTTATCAAATTACCTCTCTGTGGCATGTTTTAATATCCGTTTCACCATCCAAGATAATCTTTTAGAAGTTTTAACAGTGTATAAGACCAACTTTACCTCAATTAGATATTACCTTTAGGGTTCACTTTTGTACCCTTAACATTTTTACATTTTAGTAGGGCTGCACAATATTGGAAAAATTTGACATTGCAAAATGTTACTATATTATATATACACATCATTGACACATTCATTTTAATACCTTGGAATGTCATGACTGACCAAGATCATCTTTTAGAAGTGTTTGGATGTGGTTAAAATGTATTGTACACTGTGGACAAAGTGGAGCCTGCTGCAGCTGCTGGTCTTTATAGCACACAGAGCTCCATATGTGCTCCATCAACACAGGACTCTCTGCTTGCAGAGTTTATAACTGTCTGCACTGTCTTCTGTTTCTTCATTGTTTGTGATAATTAATTTATTTTAACAAAAGTGTCTGGAACTAAATGAAATGGAAATAAAGCATTTTCAATATGTTTGAAAACTGTATATTATTTATTTACCCAGCAATAATAATAAAATTAATAGTTGTACTAGTAATAGTAGCAATAGTAATAGCAGAATGGAAAAAAAAAATTATTTAATCAAAATAACCCAATGCATTGGGTTAAAATAACCCGTAGTTTGGAAAGATGCTATAATAACCTATAGTTGGGTTATATGTTGGGGTATTTTTAAGTTAACCCAACTATTTTAACAGTGTATAAGACCAACTTTACCTCAATTGGATATTACCTTTAGGGTTCACTTTTGTACCCTTAACGTACGGAACATTTTTACATTTTAGTAGGGCTGCACAATATTGGAAATATTTGACATTGCTAAATGTTACTATATTATATATACACATCATTGACACATCAATTTTAATACCTTGGAATGTCATGACTGACCAATCAGAATCAAGTATTCCAGAGAGCCAAATAATGGTAGCAACACAAAAATGTTCCTATACTATATATTACTTGTTGACATTTTTAACACATTCATTTTAAGAATGACAACACAAATGCAAAACATCTATACCTTAGTTTACTTCTTTTATATTCCTAATCTTGTGTACAGTTTTAAAACAACAATTTTAACAATACCACAGTATAAAAAGTAACAAACTTAAAAGTTTTATTTTCCCTGCCTTTGTTATTGTTGATCATCTTAGGTGCCAGTTCCTCATTTTAGGTTAGGCTGCAGCTTAGGAAGCAAATAGGCTACATTATTACCTTTGGATGTAGTTATGTACCACAGTAAGTGAGGTAAACTGGCTCTCAGCACACCACCCATGAGCTGCTGATCTGGACCCCAGCCTACAATCACCCACCAATTGAAGCATCACCACTGAACTTCACTAAAGAGTGAGAGAACCTCGGGCAGGGATTCGCCATGGTCAGAGTGACTGAGCTGAGCGAGGGCGAGTGAAAGCGTCGCCCCACCTGACGCCACGGGTCATTTCCATAGATATGGTGTGGGGAAACAACCTTCACCACCATCCAGACAGAAACACACAAGATGATGATCACTGAGTACCTATTATGAGTCATTTTAATTTTTATTATGACTACAAGCTAATTAATAGAAGATCTAGTCTTAAAATCTACACTCAAAAACATATTTTGTGCTACTTGTTTAAACTACTTAATTAAAATGAGCTGAAACAACACAATTCTGAAGATTTTTAGAGGAAACTTAATTGTTTTATGTTCAATATACTTTTTTTTAATTAGTTACGTCAACTTAATAGATTTGTGTTGGGAGATTGCATTACATTTTTTTTTTTTATAGTGTACACAAACTGATTTTTGGTCACAAATTTACTGCTAATATAGCCAAACGTTTTTTTTATTTGTGATTAGGAATGAATTTATTTACATGTAACAATAAATTTTCATATTTAGCCTTTTTTTTCTTTTAACCATCAAATTGTAGATGTCTAAATAGTAGTACCTCAGACAAACATTGTCAATTTTTACAAACCACACATCAATAGAATGTTTATTTATTCTCCTCAGAGAGTAGATTATGCATAACTCTCAATTTAACAAAATATTTACCCCTGTGACTGCTTTTGTGGTCCTGGGTGACCCATATCTTGAATACATTTAGAAATCATCAATTTTAAATATGTCAAATTACCACAAAGGCACACATAGGCAACTTTGATTTGATTTTTACAGATTTTTTGTATTACACAGCTCTCTGGAATTCTTGATTCTGATTGGTCGATCACAACAGTTCAAGGTATGCTATATGTTAGGGATGAAATACATTTCAGGCAGTTATTATGGCAAAATGAAGCCAGACGCAAAGCAGAGCACTGCTGTATAAGCATGAAGGGCTTTATTCGGTGAAAACAACCGCCTGGATGTACTTTATCCCACGTATTATGAAGCTACAAAACTTGCAACAAAACCTAGATATAGCATTGATATGATTGGCAATAGTTTATTAATTCTTTAATAAAGAGAAACAAAAATAACTGAATGGCGCATACATTAACTAGTTATTGTTCATTGTGTTAAAGTTGGTTTTATATTCACACATTCTGACGTTATTCTTAATAACATAATTTGGTTAAAGTATTGTTTCTGAATTCTGAATAGTGAAATCATATTATCAGCCAATGACTACCAAAGTACATCGTTCACAGTCAATTAAATAGTGCTAAATGTTGTTTTTAAGTTATTCTTACGTTGCATGCGATTTCATACGGAATATTCAAGGCAGTGGTAAACAACATAGGGACACAAGTTAACACTGAATGACTGTGAATATAAAACCAACTGTCCCTCAATTTATTGTTCTTATATCTGATTATTGTACATTTGGTTGTGTTGTTTTTCTATTGTTGTATTTTAGTTGGATTAATATTAATGTTGTTTTATATAAGTTAAACAGTGCTGATATGAACCAGATTTCCCCAAGTCTGCTTTAAGCTTTAATAATAAATTAGTTTTTTTACATAACATTAAAGCCTTTGAAACGTAATTCCCAAAAGCACTTCACACTTAAAAGACATCAGAAAAAACTAAAATGTAACAAGTAAAACCATTTGAAATACTAAAACAATGCATTGCACACCTCACAGATGGCAGTCTAAAAATCATTTAAAACATTTGTTTAACTTGCCTAATTCACACGATGTTATTCCTCCATTTTAGTGTGATCTTAATACATTGAAGTTGCTGATTTTCCAACACACATCCGATTAATAAATAAATCTAGGCCTTCTGAATAACGAATTTTGTTCAGACATTATTGTCACTTTATATCGTATTTAACGTTGATGTCGTCGATAATGAAATACCACACAACTTCTGTTCGATAATTTAAAAGCTTTATTATCCTTATTTGTACATAGTTGAGTCGTTTGGAGTGCAAACTTACTATGTTTGTTGTTTGATTCGTTTGGTTGACGAGCGGCGAGTACGTTAAGTCAGTCGCGTTGACAACGGGCAAAAGCTCACTCATTGCGCGCGGTGGCTGTTTAAGCCACTCGGCCGATACCAACTCAATACAACGTCACAGGGGAGGACTTTTTGAGCAAAACCGCTTTTGGATTTTTGTTTGATTACCTTAATCTATAAGCACATTCAATGCTGATAATATAATGTAATGAACTCGGTATGATGTTTATTTGAAGTTTAGTTGTAAATAATTTGTTTGCACAAAGTTTCAATTCGCATTTCTCCCCTGTGTAACTTAACGTTGGTAGTTCAAACCAACACATTTTAGCGGGAATGACCATAGATATAAGGTATTATATCTATGGGCTACGATGAATAGGTCTTTTATTTGTCTTTAAATCTTATGAAATAATCTTATTAACAAATTATAATATTTGAACAATAGGCAGAGGTATTGATTTAAACCGAAACTATTATTCTTACGCACATCTGTACTTAATAACTGTATTTAACAAGTGTTTAATCGTTTATATATTTTATGTATTGTAACGTAAGCTATGCCTGTTTTTACATAGTTTGAATGTGACACTGAGATGAGAAAAAAATAAATAACGTTACAGTATTTTATATAAAAATTTATCAAATATTTCACCTATAAAATGATTTATTATAACAAATATGGACAAACTAAAACAGAAAAAAACCACTTTCTTTACAGCTGGTCAAATTCACTCATAAAATCAAATCTAAGTAAAACAAAACATGTTGAGGACAAAAGTGATCACTACAAATGTAACATTTATAGAAAAGATTAGATTTATTCAGATTCTTAATCTTTTGCACTTAATGCTATAAAATAAAAACACACATCAAGCCAAAAGTACCTTAAAAAGCATTTTATTTAAAATCATGACTGATACAGTAGCACAAAAAGGCAAAAATTGATAAACCATCAACTTCAAACAGTCTCGAGCAGCTAATCTGTTGGCAAACAGCCAGAGAGGACTCAAAAATACACACATTCGTCCCTTTAGTCTATCGCTATTGATAAAGTGATTGCCGATTAAACCACAAGTATTGATTTTCCTGAGAACAACTTGGTATTCTCTGAATACAAAATGTCTATTAACACAGTGCAAAATTGATGTGGCATCGAGTTAAAATGTGACATTAACGCCACACATGGATCAATACAAATCTAAAAAGAGATCCCTTATTTCTAAAAACATTTTAAAGGGATAGTTCACTCAAAAAAAATTTAAAATGTATTATTTCATGCTCAATTAGTTGTAAACATTAATGTATTTCTTTCTTGTGTAGAACACAAAACATGATATCCTGAAAAATAATGAAAAAGCAGATATTTGACATCCAAAGTAGGAACAAAGTAATACTACTCAAGTCAATGGCTGTTTTTTTCCATTCTTCAATACATTTTCCTTTGTGTTCAACAGAAAATAAAACTAAAACTGGTTTCAAACATGCATAAAAAAATGACTGAATTATAATTTAGGCGAACTATCACTTCAAGCAACTTTCTTTAGTGCAAGAACAAATTAAAATGCCTCTTTTCAACAAACAGCAAACACTAGATTACAAACCCTACAGTATTCAGTATACTTGCATCATTTTAAAACTCAAACTAGACTCTAGACTGGTTGATTTTGGCTGACAGCAACAATCAGAGGCTGAAGACAGAAACATGACATTTCTCAGAGAATTTCTCTTGGATTCATTTTTCAGACTGACTCTCTGACGGATCTTAAAGAACAAGCTCAACTCGGTTAGAGGTTGAAGGGGCAGAAATGAAGAGACCCCACCGTTGCTGACAGTATTAAAGGCACAGAAGATGAATAAACCCCCTCCAGGCCAACAAGAGGAGAGTCAAAAGCTCTGGAGAAACAGAGAAACGACACCAGACTCACGAAAAACCAGACCAGCGTGAAGGCAAAAGCCCTCGGAGGCTGAAGATAAAGCAGTGTAAGGTCTGAGAAATTGGGAAAATGGATCAAATCGAGGCTATTGATTTTCAGTTCACACATTCTGCTTGGAAAAAGAAGCCAAAAGTGGCTCATTGTATGGCTACAGAAAGACATTTAGAGGCCATTTGAGAAATCAAAGACTGTATTGAGTTTTGTAGCTTAGTGTAAAAATGTCAATATGTTTTATTCTGAAAAAGATCTGATAACATTTCTTTAAAAAAATAATGATAATTTAGAGCATTTTCCTTTGCAGAAATTAAAATATCCAGAATTTAAAACATGTGTATGTATATATGTGTATATATATATATATATATATATATATATATATATATATATATATATATATATATATATATATAAAATAATAAATTATATATATATATATATATATATATATATATATATAAAATAATAAATTATTATATATATATATATATATATATATATATATATATATATATATATATATATATATATATATATATATATATATATATATATATATATATATATATATATATGGTGGTTAAATATACCACTGCCACTGGAGGTCAAAGGGGAAACATAAGGAAATATACAACTAGGCAGCAGCTCAAATACACTGTAAAAAGCTATTAGTTGACTTTACTCCCTCTTTTTTTTCAGTAATTATATATATTCACTAATTATATATATTCACTAATTATAAAAGTATAGTCAATGGGTTTACTGACTTTAAAAAATAAAATAAAAAGAAAACCTATTGCCTTACAAGCAACAAATTGATTTTAAAGTAAAGCAAACTAATTGTTTTGTGATGATGTTTTCTCTTTGTTTAAAGGCATAGCACATCCAAAAATGAAAATTCTGTCATCATTTACTCACCCTTTACTTGTTTCCAAATCTTTATGAGGTACTTTCTACTGTTATTTCACCATCGAGGGCATCGTCGTCTACACCAATTGTTAAACTCTAGAGAGGGAGCGAAATAATAGAAGAAAGAAACTCAAACAGGTTTGAAACCACTTGAGAGCAAAGAAATAGTAAGTAGATTTTTATTTAGGGGTGAACTATCCATTTAAGCTGCACAAGTGGCATTATAAAACATTTAGAAATAAAAGCAAAATGGGTTAAAATCACATCTGAACGCTCTTTCTACAGTTTGGCAATTGGTGTAGCAGTGATGGCGATGCTCTCGATGACGAAATGTCAGAAGAAAGAAACTCGAATGGGTTTGGAACCACTTGAGAGCAAGTAAATAGTAAGCAAATTTTTATTTTTGAGTGAACTATCCCTTTAAACTGCAGGAGTGGCTTTATAAAAACATTCAAAACTGGGTTAAAATGTGAACGATTGGTGTAGCAGTGACGGTGATACCCTCGATGGTAAAATATATTAAAGAAAAGAAACTCAAACAGGTTTAAAACCTCTTGAGAGCAAAAAAATAGTAAGTAGATTTTCGTTTATGGCTGAACTATCCATTTAAGCTGCACAAGTGGCATTATAAAACATTCAGAAATAAAAGCAGAATGGGTTAAAATCACATCTGAACACTCTTTCTACAGTTTGGCGATTGGTGTAGCAGCGACAGTAATGCTCTTTGACGAAATGTCAGAAGAAAGAAACTCAAATGGGTTTGGAACCACTTGAGGGCAAGTAAATAGTGAGCAAGTTTTCATTTTTGAGTGAACTATTCATTTAAACTTAACAAGAGGCATTATAACAACATTCAGAAATGGCTTCAAATGTGAACGCTCCCTCTCCAGAGTTTAACGATCGGTGTAGCAGTGATGGCGATGCTCTTGATGATGAAATATCAAAAGAAAGAAACTCAAATGGGTTTGGAACCACTTGATAGCAAGTAAATAGTAAGCAAATTTTCATTTTGGGTGAACTATCCCTTTAAACTGCAGGAGTGGCTTTATAAAAACATTCAGAAATGGGTTAAAATGTGAACGATTGGTGTAGCAGTGACGGTGATACCCTCGATGGTGAAATATTAAAGAAAAGAAACTCAAACAGGTTTAAAACCTCTTTAGAGCAAAAAAATAGTAAGTAGATTTTCGTTTAGGGGTGAACTATCCATTTAAGCTGCACAAGTGGCATTATAAAACATTCAGAAATAAAAGCAGAATGGGTTAAAATCACATCTGAACGCTCTTTCTACAGTTTGGCGATTGGTGTAGCAGCGACAGTAATGCTCTTTGACGAAACGTCAGAAGAAAGAATCTCAAATGGGTTTGGAACCACTTGAGAGCAAGTAAATAGTGAGCAAATTTCCATTTTTGGTTGAACTATCCCTTCAATCTACAGAGGTGGCATTATAAAAACATTCAGAAATAAAAGCAGAATGGGTATAAAAATCACATCTGAACGCCCTCTCTCTCTACAGTTTGGGGATTGGTGTAGCAGCGACGGCGATGCTCTCGATGGCGCACTCATCCGTTCCACGACGGATCCTGAAAAAGCCGTTTTCTCCCCATCCGCTTCCCCAGCTGTTCTTCACGATCCAGTACTTCTCTCCAGTTTTGTGGCACTGGCCGTAACCCACCAGCAGCACAGCGTGATTGGTCAGCTCGAATGGGTTGTTGGCGTCCCGCAGGCCGGTGTGATGGTAGATTCCCTCTTTATAGTTCATGAAATCGGGATAGACCTCCAGAGCGACTCCCATGGGGCCGTTCTTCACCAGCTCCAGCATCATGGCAGACTCGCTGCATCCGCCGTAAAACCCGCCGACGTAGTGGTAATCTGAGGCGTAGTACTTTGTGCACTTTGCAGGCAGGTTGCAGGGAGAATCAGACCCGGTGTACGGGAAACAGTCCTCCTCCACGATGCCGAAATCCTGGATGTATTTTCCAATCAGGTAGGGAAAGCCTCCATCACAACCTGTGGAAGAGAGGAAATTTAAGTCAGTAGGTTTGATAGTTTTTGGTTATTAGGTTACCGTTTTGTTTGAATAAACGCAAAATAACATGTTGGCAGGTACAGTTGAAGTCTGAATTATTAGCCCTCTAAAATTATTAGCCCCTCTGTATATTTTTTCCTTAATTTCAGATTTTTGGACACATTTCTAAACATAATAGTTTTAATAACATTTCTTATAGCTGATTCTTTTATCTTTGCCATGATGACAGTAAATAATATCCGACTAGATATTTTTCAGGATACTAGTATTTAGCTAAGTGACATTTAAAGGCTTAAATATGTTAATTAGGCGGGTTAGAGTAATTAGGCAAGTCCTTTGGGGCCAATAATATTGATTTTAAATGGTAAAAAAAAATAATAATAAAATAAAATAAAAATTTAAAGCTGCTTTTATTCCAGCTTAAATAAAACAAATAAGATTTTACTCCAGAAGCAAAAATATTATAGGAAATACTGTGAAAAATTCTGGCTCTGTTAACATCATTTGGGAAATATAAAAAAAATAAAAATACCACAGGAGGGTGAATACTTTTGACTTCAACTGTACATACTGGCATATTGTCAGACTTACTAGAAAAAGTAATCAGTGGTTCATGTCAACATCTTTATGTATTTTGGGCAAATATTAAAGACCAAAGGTTTTCAATAAAGGTGTGCCATAAAATTAAAAATATATTTAAAAAAACTAAAATAAAAAATGTTTATATGAATACATTAATATTTAAAATGTAAACATTTTTATATTTGTACATTTTTAATGACACTCCTTTATTGAAAAAAAAAAACCTCTTTTAAAATAAAAACTTGTAAAATATATTTAATCTTTGCCAATCAAATCAGATTTTTGGGATCAAATATTGTTGATTAACGTGTGCAAGTTGACAAAATCATGGATCACTTTTGAAAATTTATTTAAATCTGACATTATCCCAGTAAAACATGTGCTTTTAACCTTTATTCTAACAAAACAATAGAACAACAGATCACAACCTGTAAATTCCTCAATATAGCATCATCACAACATAAAATCAAAAACAGCAAAGTAAATAAAGTAATTAATTAGAAAAAATAAAAAATAAAAAAACATTTATACTGTACCTTTATACAGTATGCATGACATCATCTTTGCATCAAATAACAAAAAAACTAATTACCGCTTATGTGAGGTGTTTGTAATCAGTGTCATTGGGGCAGGACAGTAAATTTGACATTATTCTCTCGTCTGGTTGCCGTTATCAGTCTTACACTTTTTTTTCTTTTTCTGAAAGCCTTAATAACACCATAATCGATTAATTTTTTTAATTATTTCTGCAAATAGGATTATAAAAAAAATATGAGTTGTCCTCTCCAACTCACTGCACTCTAAGTTTATCCAACTATGACGACTTCTGCTGCTGGGAAACTTGGAAATGTGAAAAGGCTCCAGTCAAATTTGGGATTGCTTTATTTTTACACAAACTTCTGAAGAGATTCACTTCATGTTAGGATAGCAAATCAGGTGTAATAAATGTTTTTACCTTGTGAATACTGTGAGCAGGACACCACCTGCTGCGGACTGAACACCGGCTCCTGGGTGTTGTTGGTCTGGATCCGCACTCGTGCCTCCAGCATTCCCATAGTGGCGAAAGAGTAGCAGCTGCCGCACTGAGCTGAAGACATAAGAGCAGAAATCATTCAGAGAGAGGAAAAAACACATGTCCTCATCCTACAGAAGCATCATTAATCCTGCTCTGATGTATCCAGAGTATCTGAAGCAGCTCTCGACAAAAGTCAGACACTATCTGACTGTACTAGAAAAAAAAGAGACACTCTAGACTCGCCTGAAGAGCCGATCATCTCCTCGCACTTATATCAGAAGACTTTTATTTTGGTCTCTTCGACTGTAAATGAGAAAAAACCCCAAAAAAGAAGGCAGAGAGCAGATTGAGCTGGTACGAGCGCAAGGAGACTAATAAATAATAATAATAAATAATAAGAAGAATAAGAACAGTTTATTTTATTTAGCCAATTAAAGGTGGCTCAGAGATTAGCACTGGTTGCTGGGTCGAGTCTCGGGTGGGTCAGTTGCAATTTCTGTGTAAAGTTTTTATGCAAAACATATACTGGATAAGTTGGCGGTTCATTCCACTGTGGCGACCCCTGATGAATAAATGGAACTAAGCTAAAGAAAAATGAATGAATGAATAAATAAAAATAAAATGCATATAAATTTTGATATAAAAATTGAATAAAAATAAAGTACAATTTAAGTAAAAAAATAAAATAAAATTTAAGGTAAATAAAATTAAGCTTAAATAAATTAATACTAAATTAAAAGGAAGATTTGTTGCCTGTGAAAAATACAGTTTAGAAAAAAAAAAAAACACAAGATCATTAAAAAAGGTAATTTCCTGCCATTTCATCAGCATCCGATTAACATTACCAGGGGATTATCCATTAACAGGGGCTTGAGAAATACCATCAAACCAATCTAATTCAAGATAAGAGCGTGCCACTTTCCCCAAACGCATTTATTCAAATCAAGCAGGTTGTTAAATTTAAGTACTTAATGCAAGACAACATGGATACAATTAATTTAGCCAATTATAAAATGTAGACAATGAAGGTAATAAAGAAAAATCAATTCCAGGGGAAATATCACCTCTTAATGAAAAAGTTCATTTTCAAACTGGGTTTCTAGTGTCACATGCATTATTTTGCCAACCTCTTCCAGTAAGACTAGCTTTATCAGTGTCAGCACGCACAGGACTGCAGATTGAACACAATCAATAGCAGTATATTGATGTTATTCCCAGGACTGACTGAACTGTGGGAGGTCGCAGACTGAATTCAAGAGGTTTTGATATAAATTACACACAGCACTTGAACACATTTGCAGCATTTCCTTTTGAATTTCTCACAGACACATGCATGAATTTTCTTGACATATTTTATATTAATATTAAATCAACATTTTTCACTCATGGAAACTAAACGATTTAATAAATTATTCACAAAAATTATTTTTACGCACACGCAGGGCCAGATTAACAACATACTAGGCCCTGGGGCTTTACCATTTATTTAATTGCCTCACAAAAGTAGATTTTTTTTGCTATTATTATTATTATTATTATTATTATTATTATTTATTTGCTGTTATTATTATTTATTTGCTAATTTATATTAATATATTACAGTATATGATTTTCCACTTGATTTATATTTAATTATTTCAACATGTTTTCTATTTTACTAAAGTAGGCTCGGATGTTGCGACGGCGCCATTGAGCTCACCACACACATCAGCTATAAGGGGAGTGAAAAGACAGTGATACCGCCAATTTGGTGGATGGAATAGGGATGATTGGGAGGCCATGATGGTTTAGAGCCAAGAGGGAATTTAGCCAGGACACCAGGGTTACACCCATACACTTTACATGAAGTGCCATGGGACTACAAAGACTCGAGACCCATCCAACACCATTTCCAACAGCAACCTAGTTTTCCCATGTGGTCTCCTATTCAGGTACTGACCAGGCTCAGCCCTGCTTAGCTTCAGTGAGTAACTGGTCTTGGGCTGCATGATGACATGGCTGTGGCCTACCAGTTAGGGCTCGTACACACAGGATGCTTTTCGTTTGAGTTTATCGTCAGCGTTTTGAGATGTTTTTCCGGTTTGATGTTAGATGGCACTACACAACTTTAAGGTTCTGACACCCGCTTGTAACACAGAAGAAGAAGAAGAGAGAAGTTAACACGTTTGTTGTTAAAGTTACTGGCAATTTGAACAGGGATGTATGGTTCAAGTAGCAGCTCCAGCTCTAGCTATGAAGAAATGATTATTGTTCACCAGAGCAATATGCAGCTCCACGTTCATATCGCCTCTGAGCATCTTCTTCAATGTGCATCTAAGTGCTGTTTACTGTAACTTCAGCAACTCTGTGCACATGAACAAGTGTCAGTCTGATTGGTGGAGAAGGTTTTAACACGGCACGTCAAAAAAAAAAAAAAAAACCAGTATGAGGCATTTAAAAATGACGTTTTTACGCCTGCCGTTTTTTGCGTTGGTGTGCATGATCACATTGGCGCCTTTTATTTAGTCACGAGGCGTTAAACGTCGATGGAAAACGCGAGCAAAAAGCATCCCAGTGTGCACGGCCTTCAGCCTGCCTTTGACTGGACCGTTTTTCGTGGTATAGAGTAGAAATAAATAACTGCTGGGAAATAAGGGACTTTGCTGTTAAAAAATAAATAAATAAATAAATAAAAAAAACGACATCTGTTCACCCTTACTATGATTATTCAAATCTTTGATTGGGCTACAGCCACTCTGAGCCATAGTTTAGTAGCGTCGCCGTTTTTGAACAGCAGCGTACTGAAAGCAATACTTCACATTATTAACATGCGATAGAATAACGCAAAGAGGAATTTCCTGCGTCATGATGTAAATTAATTTATCAGCCAATCAAGAACCCAACCTCTCGTAGGCCCTGGGGCATTAGATCCACCAAGCCCTTATTTAAATTTTTTTTTCACACAAACTAGATGAAAACTAAATAAAATAGTAAAAAAAATAAATAAATAAATAAATAAAAAAAATTACAAAAAGAATTTTTAAAAATCACAAAAACTATGACAACAATACTGACATTTAACCCCCTTAAACTACTTCAGCATTTAGTCATCCAAATAGCATTATGATTATACGTGCATTCGCTTTAAACCTGACAGCAGTGTAATGAACTTCAGTAACATCTTCAGCACTGTAGAATTATCTATATTCCATCTGTGGAAAAACTACATCAGCTTGAAAAATGAAGATGGCTATATTAAGCTGGTTCATTATAAACAATGCATTTTGTAGGCATTTTATTCATTAAATCTGAATCTGTACTGTTCAAATTTTAAAAAGGGGACCTACTATGCACAAATCACTTTCAGAAGGGGTTTAAATACAGTTGTGTGGCAGCAGTGTTTAAATATAACCAGCATCTAATGATAAAAATGTATTAATTTTTATAATCACAGTTGATAAAAACAGTTTGCAGAAGCACTTTGATTGACATTCTCCCTTCGTACGTGTCATCAGGGGGAAAGCCCCACCCACTAGTGACCATCTCTCCCTCATTAGCATAAGGCAGTGGTTCTCAAACTGTGGTACATGTAACACTAGTGGTGTGCGGGGTTAGTTCTAGTGGTATGTGGAGGAATGAAAGAAAAAATGAATACAGTTTTAATCATTTGATGCGTACGATAACACTGATGTGATCTGCATTGGCTGTTCTCTAAAGCCTACGATCAAAGCGCTGTTCTTAGAACGTTTACTTAATGACGCAGAACTAGAGAAAGAGGTGCGTGGTGCTTGCAGAGCAGATACACACTAAAGCAGTGGTCCCCGACCCTCGGACCACAGACCGGCACCATTCTATAGATAAATTGGTACCGGGCCGCACAAAAAATTATTAATTATTTCCGTTTTATTTATAATCGGAGTCTGAACGATCTGTTATTTTGAAAAGTCTTTTATTTTGAAAAATAGACGTATTCTCTTGCTACATCTTGGCCATTTGAGCATCAAAATTTAACCCACAGGCTAGTAAAATGAGTAAGAACTGCAGCGAGACGCGCTTGTGTTTTCCAGGCGTTCCCGGTTGAAAACATCATTTTTTCAGAATGCCGCACCGCAAGTCACGTGACAAGAACTGACTGATCAGCTTCATAATTTGTATGTAGTTTAATTTTGTTGGACTAATTATCTCAGACAAATACAGATCACCCAAACACTGCAGTGCTTTTAAATTCTCTATAAACAAAACTTGTATCAGAGTGCAGAAATGTTTTGTCAGCTTGACATCCTCTGAGAAAAACGGGTTTCCTACCAATCTACATACAAGTTAAGGTTTAGATTTCAAAAAGTTTTACAATTGTCAGATGTACACGCAATATACATTTCAAAATTTATCAAAAATTTCATAAATATGAACATAATTCTGCCTCGAACTGTGCAGTTATTGGCCAACTACGCTACTTTATTTAAAGGGTCACGAAACACCAAAACACATTTTTTGAGATGTTGACAGTCGTATATGTGTCCCACACTGCTAAAAACACTATTAGGACACATATATTTCACTAAAAAGTGTAAATTGGTTGTTTTTGCGTTATTTCAAGCAAATTCGTACTTCCTGTTTGAAACGAATTTTTGAAGCTGCGTCACGGTCATGACATAATAGCGTGTATTCCAGCGTGCAGACTGGACGCCTGTGCCAGAGTGAGTCTTATTACGTCTTACAGTGTGATGCATTAATGCATGAGTAAGGCTTGGTTCAAACCAATCAGTGCGCTCTATTGTGCAACTTCATTAATATTCATTAGTGTCACCGTGTTTACGCCACAGAGACGCCACGTTGTGTTGGCAAAACAAGCGTGAAGTGTTGCTTTATAGCTGGATCACGTGTGGATTAACAATGTACGCGACGCTCGACAACAATAACTTGCGTGTCTAAGGAGGAACATTGTTTACCTGAGAGCTGTTCTCATCTGCAAACGCTGAAATCCGGATTCGCTTGTAACGTTAGTCTCCTCTTCATAAAGACGCGGCTCTAGTTGCTGGTGATTGTCCCGTCTCTACAGATTTGGTAAGTGAGCGACCAGTGCTCTTTGTTTATTCAGTTTGTTCGTATCGAATTAAGTTAACTATTGCACAGAGTGCAAACATAGCACCGCATTTTGTGACCGGAATAACACACGCGGCTTTCTGACGCTACCTGCCGTGTGCATCTAAGTTTCCTGGAAATGCAGAGTTTTTTTCACTTATTCACCGTGCGGTATCAAACATTGCATGAAAAATACACGCTTAGAGCAGCTCCTCGAATCAAATATCGCGTTTGTCGCGAGGGGCATGAATGAATTCCCTGAATGAAAGAGCCAAACTGCAGTTAAAGTCCAACATTTAATAATTTGGCAAATAATTCCACTACAGATGTCCATGTAAGTTAAACACCATCACTCTCCTGTGTGTGTGTAATTTGACTGAAACTCGTGCGTGCCCAAATAGACACTCCCACACCATCCCACTTTAGTTCCTCCGACACTCCCCCCTAAACAGAGCTGGACACGCCCACTTTTCTGACTTTTTCCAAAGTAGAGGTGTGAAAACACCCTGCTGAAACGAGGGGGTTTCATGGCCCTTTAAATACTGGTCATTTTTGTGGTCCTTGAAGAGACGATTTTTATTAAGGTGGTACTTGGTGAAAAAAGTTTGAGAACTACTGGCATAGGACATTAGTCTTGTTATTGAATCTACCACTATATGCGGACATATAGGCATCTGTAGCTCCGCCCTCTTTTGAAAAGAGCACAATCCCATTTGAATTTAAAGCGACTCAGCAAAACGCCACAGTTAGGATCAAAGCCTAAATGGGTCAGTTTTTAAAGAGTTATCAAACATTATTTGTGTGATGTTTTGAGCTGAAACTTCACACACACACTAATCATATTTTACATCTTGTAAAAAGGGGCATAATAGATCCACTTTAATGTCGTACCTTGGTTGCGAACTGGACTGACAAAGTTGACTCCATTAACGTTTCTCCAATCCCAGTGTTGAGGAAGACCAGCGGCTGCTTTACTGTCCGCAGCAACAGTTACAGGCCTGACACGTCTGATAGAGAGAGAGAAAAAAAAAATACACAACATAACATCAAAACCCAACATTTATCTGCTTTATAAACGCTGCTGCTCTTATTAAATCAGCACACAACACACAGATTTGCTCGCATGTTTTCATTTTAGCACAAGATGCTCCTAAATAAATTACAGCAGACATTTATGAGCACGAGCTTGGTTTACGTCGTGTTGTTGTGATACGACTACACTGACAAGCTATTTGTCAAATCGGTCTACACGAGGGCTGTGTGATATTTATGGTGTGCGATGTTATCGTAAATGTTGTTTTAATGATGTGCAAGCTGACATTGGAGTAGGTTACACACTTTGCAGGAAAACTAAACTAAGCAAACAAAGCATGTGTGTTTGAAGACAGTAATGAGCCCATAATTCAAGTTATTAATGTGATAATTAACCATGCCTGGTTGTTTTTTGTTTGCTATATTTATTAAAAATAAAATTAAGTCGACATCGAAAGAAATTCAGGGGCAAAACCAAAAATACTAAGTCAAAAAAATCTGTGCATTACTAATACGAAATGATATAGATCAGTACTATCCTTCACACACAATAGCATTTCAGTATGCGAGATGTGTGATATTGATTTTATACAACAGTTTGACAAACAGGGCGACGTGGTGGTGCAGTAGGTAGTGCTGTCGCCTCACAGCAAGTAGGTTGCTGGTTCGAGCCTCAGCTGGGTCAGTTAGTGTTTCTGTGTGGAGTTTGCATGTTCTCCCTGCGTTCGCATGGGTTTCCTCCAGGTGGTCCGATTTCCACCACAGTCCAAACACATGCGGTGCAGGGGAATTGGGAAGCTAAATTGTCCATAGTGAATGAGTGTGTACGGATGTTTCCCAGAGATGGGTTGCGGCTGATAGGTCATCCGCTGCATAAAACATATACTGGATAAGTTGGCGGTTCATTCCGCTGTGGTGAGCCCGGATTAAAAAAAAAAGGGACTAAGCCGAAAAGGAAATGAATGAATGAGTTTGACAAACAAGAGCCTATTGAATATTACATTTTAGATACAATATATCTCTTTTTAATCCGTTTGATCAATGAAAATTGTAACTAAATAAAAGCCAAAGCGGACAACACAGTGGCTCAGTGGTTAACACTGTTGACTCATAGCCAGAAGTTTGCTGGTTTGAGCCCCGGCTGGGCCAGTTGGCATTTCTGTGTGGAGTTTGGGGGAAACCGGAGCACCTGGAGGAAACCCACGCCAACATGAGGAGAACATACACATTCCAAACACATGCAGTGAAAGTGGATTAAATAAACTAAAGTAACCGTAGTGTATGAGTGTGTTTGTGAATGTGTGTATGGGTGTTTTCCAGGACTAGGTTGCAGCTGGAAGGGTATCCGCTGTGTAAAACATATGACTATATGAATAAAGGGACTAATCAGAAGCAAAATACCAGCATTTAATTTCAGACATGACTTGGCCAGACTTTGCTCTGATTGGTCAGCTGGCCAAGTTGGCTTTTAGAAGGGGAGGGGCTTACAGACCTTAAATTGTTTCATATGAATCATATTAAATTCACTGCAAATGATTAATACTAAATGCATATTCAGAGAAAATTACAAAGTTTTCTGACCTTAGATGCACTTAAAGCTATCGTAGGTGACTCAAACATGATATTAGAACACTTTACAAAATACTGTATGACCAGCTCTTTAAAGTTAAGGGACTAAAAACAAAAATCCCCTGACATATACATCACATACAAGACAGCAAAACATGCAATAAATAAATAATAATAATACTACTATAACAGCATCAATAATAATCTTAAGAGTACCGTGGAATTCTGGAGGCAGGTCCTCCTGATCTTCTCAGCATCTCATGTATGGACAGAGTCTCATGAAAACTGTACGCCGTTGCCGTCCAAGACTTCTGAACGGAGTTTATTTCATCCACAAACATCATGTTGTTCGTGTACGGCAGCTTCATCAGCCTAGACATAATAAAATATGATTAATACAATGCAAACCCAAAACTACATTAAAAACACAGTCCTGTGAAATTTTTATTCTTTATCAAATATTTCCCAAGTCTTTGTTGTTGTTGTTTTTTTCAACATGATTTAAAATATAATAGTTATTAATTATAACCGATTTATTTTGCCTCTGCTGTGACGACAGTATTTAGCTTAAAATGACATTTAAATGGTTTAACTCAGTGGTTCTCAAACGTTTTTCATCAAGTACCGCCTGAGTAAAAATTGGCTCTCCAAGTAGCCCCATGATGAGCAGTATTGAAATACAGTAGCGCAGTAAGCCCAGTAAAGCAGCAACAGCTCTGTACAGTTCAAAAACCAGGCAGATTAATTCCTATTATTACCAATATTTATTAATGTCAGCCACTTTAAACATGATAAATAGTTTGAACATTAACACTGTACTGTGGTTATATGTAAAAAAAACAACAACAAAAAAAACATCAACATTAAACATTAAAATTTTCATGAAACATTAAAATTAAAATGTGCTTTTAAAGTTAAAAATGGTAGGTTACCGTTTTTAAAAGTAAAAAAAAACTGCTGTACTTAAATGTAAAGTATTAACATATAGCCATTCATTAACACCTGGAAATGTTGCCTGAACCTCAAAAATATAGGCTATATGTCATCATATTCATATACAAATCATTTTGATACATTTTTAAATATATAGCATGAACATGACATATTTGATTCCTCTGAGTACCATTAGTGGTACTCGTACCACAGTTTGAGAACCACTGGTTTAATTAGGTTAACTAAGCAATAATAATATTGATACATTTTATTTAACTTGTCCGTTTCTCAGACTCAAAACATTTGAAACAATGAAGCAAGAAGGAATAAATGACTAAATAATAATACATTTACAACACATGACATCATAATAAGATCAATACCTAAAAAGAATAACATGATATAAAAAAAATTAAGTTAGGAGCTTTCTTAAGGAGTCAATAAATCAAGTATTCCTATTTGGAGCAGGCAAAAAATCCACAATTAGGAGCAATGTAAATAATAATAATAATAATAATAATAATAATAATGAAACAAACAACTAAAAATAATAAATTACCATGTATTTACTCTGTAAAAGTGTTCCCATTGTAGTTTATGCACATTTTTTCTTATGTGATAAAAGTTTATCCTTCTCAGTTGTGCGCATACTTTTTTTATTATTCACATTTGCAAAATGTATGCGCATATTGGCGTTTCTATTAAGCATTTTTTATGTTAAATTCCAAAATACATAAAAACAGTTTGATTTTTTTCTGTAAAAAAAAAAAAAGAAAGAAAGAGAGAAAATGAAGTGTTGCTAACATTATCGAACTTAACTTTTATGCTTATGCTTAAAAATTGGAAAAAAATAAAAATAGTCAAAGTAAAGGAAATAGGACTTCGAACCAAAAAGTGTTTTGGGGGTAGTTAATGTGTCGGTGCTCTTTGGATAAGGAATTTATAAAGATAAACAAAATAGGCATGGTCCAAGGCACTGGTAAAGTAAGTGAAAAAAATGAAAAGGCTTTGTTATCATTTGTTAACATTGTAGTCATGTTAACTATTAGGGTTGGGCGATGTCGACCAATTTGGCATCGTACGATGTCTAATATGAAACATCGCGATGGACGATGGCATCGTCGTCATAGGCGGAGGCGAGTTAATTAGGAATAATGAATTAATTCATAACGAAATATTTATTTGTAGCCTAGCGTTTTAACTAGGAAACCCACATGGTCTTTGTTTTACCCATAACCAAATCATAAATGTATAAAGTTACACACATAATTACCACCCGTCAATCACTTTTTCTGCAGGACTCATGAATAGTTAGAGTAATCAGTGTCGGTATAATGGCGTCGACAAACTTGGTTGGTAAAACAGGTGCACAACCAACAGGAACCAACCAACAGTATCTGACAGGGGCGGACTGGCAATCTGGCAAATGCCAGAAGGGCCGGACCAATTTTGTAATCTGGGCCGGTCGGTTTTTTTTTTAGTATGTATTGTTTTTAAGTACAGACACCTTTCATCTCTTGCTAGATGTGATATTATGATGATGATGATAATAAAAATAATAATAATAAATGTTAAGCATTTGGCCCAATCGGCAACTGCCGCCTCGTTTCAACATGGGCCGACCCAATCCAAGGTTACCCGGACATAATAAAAATCTGGCAAGAATGTCATATTATTTCACCATCTTTACACCAAAATAAATCGTGAATGTGCGTGTCCGTGGATGGGGCTGTGTCGGTGTGGTATTGTGGGCTGGTGTGGCAACAGTGCCAGGGCTGAATTTTTGTCCCAGTCCGGCCCTGGTATCTGAGGTTTTCTTTTCACTAAAAAGACTAACTACAAGCGTGAAAGCGAACGATTGAATCGGTCTACTGACCGACTGACTGCCTGGACCCGCTGTCTCGAGCATGACAGTGTGTGTGTGTGTTTGTGTGTGTGCGCGTGTGTGTGTGTGTGCGTGTGTGTGTGTGTGTGTGTGTGTATGTGTATGTTTGAGAGTGTATGGTCACATGATGTGCGTTCTCAGCGGTAGTGTGGAAAGAGGGCCTCTCAGAAAAGCTAATGAAATGCCAGGGTGGATGTGGATCATTTTCGTTCTAAAATGACATCTAAAAACATACTAGTGTAAACGGGGCCTGAGTGTGTATTTTTGCGAGCGGATTTGCAACGGGGGCAGGGCAGAGGTTCGTGGTGTCTGTCGGCCATCGGTAATGAACAATGGCATCGTCTATCGGCCCAACCCTAATAGCTATACTTTGAAAACAGCCTCTCCAAACAGACTCTCCAAAAGAAAAAATATATATATTATGGAAAATATTGTAGAAATTGCTTTGTTAAACATCACTTGGGATATATGTGAAAAGAGATTTTATCAAACGGCAGAAGGGCTAATAAATTTGTCTTGGACTGTACATCAATCACTCAGTCATGTAGTGCAGTTCAGATTGAGTCACATGAGTGCTAATCAAGCTGTAGAGAGAGAGAGATAAGAGAGCGTTACATCACGAACACTGCTGTGCTGACACAATCACACACTCACAGTCTGTGCTCAAATCCAAGCATGTGACGACGGTCCACTCGGGGAGGGATGGGCTGCACTTTCTTCCCGGTGAAACAGGCCCAGTTATTGCCCAAAACATCATGAACCCAACCGGGCAGCGTCTGATCGCAGTAACTCACCACCTCTGAGCCCTGCTGAGTATACTAGATGCAGACAGAAAGAGAGAATCAAATACAGTTGCTTTCAAAAGAGTTTTTCTGGTAACACGTCAAAACACTTTAATAGGTTTCATCAGTTTTTATTTACTAACGAACTAATAATGAACACTCGCATTTATTAATCATAATTCGACATTAACTAATGCATTATTAACATGCAAACTCATGCTGGTTAACATTAAATGCACTGCGAGTTAACATTTCCATTAGCTAATGTAAACTAACATGAACAAATACTGTATGAAATGTATACTCATGGTTTGTTCATCTTAGTAAGCTAACATTAACTAATACAACCTTATTGTAAAAATGCTACCCTTTAAAAGTAATGGTCCATTAGTTAATACATTTATTAACAATCAATTAGGAATACATTTATTATGGTATTTTTGTTGATGTTAGTTATTTAACCCTCTACTGCACGGTGTAACCATGTGGCAACATGATACTTATGTTCATTTCCCTGCCACTGTTTCTTTAAGACCAACATTATTTTTTTTTGTTTGAAAGAGAAGACCTTGGAGTAGCCAATGAT
The DNA here is from genome assembly GCF_052040795.2 of Danio rerio. Lineage (NCBI taxonomy): Eukaryota > Metazoa > Chordata > Actinopteri > Cypriniformes > Danionidae > Danio > Danio rerio. The sequence continues at coordinate 46,386,386 of NC_141035.1, forward strand.
GTGCTTTGGGTAAGTCACATGACATCCAGTGTTTTCCTGTAGCGCGATTTCTGACAGACTGCCGTTTATTGCGAGTAGTTGCTGAATGCAAATGTAAACGTCAATAAAAACAAAAGGATCACCCTGCTGGAAAATCCAGCTTAAACCAGCCTAGGCTGGTTGGCTGGTTTTAGCTGGTCGACCAGGCTGGTTTTAGAGGGGTTTTGGCCATTTCCAGGCTTGTTTCCAGGCATTTCCAGCCTGGTTTTAGCTGGTCTAGCTGGAAAATGACCAGCTAAATCCAGCTAAAACCAGCTTGACCAGCCTGGTTTAAGCTGGACATAGCTGGTTTTGGCTGGATTCCCAGCTTGGCTAGGCTGGTCAAACTGGTTTTAGCTGGTCATCTCCCAGCCTGACCAGCTAAGACCAGGCTGGAAATGGCTGGAAACCAGCTTGTAAGTGGCCAAAACCCCTCTAAAACCAGCCTGGTCGACCAGCTAAAACCAGCCAACCAGCCTAGGCTGGTTTAAGCTGTTTTTTTCAGTAGGGCAAATTATTTCAGATCCACCAAAATACCTGAAACATCACCTCCAGCAAGTTATGGTGACATACTCAAGTTTTAGTTTTTTGTAAATCAAATTAGTTTTTTGTAAATCGATCAAATGTACATGTTAACAAATGGCAACACTGTGCAATAGTGGAAAGTGCAATATTGCAATGGGTTAGCTAGCTAGCAAGGTCAGCTGTGAACTTTTAAGTTGTAACAATAACAACATGAATGCTATTAATATAATGTTGATTAGTTGTATGTTGATGGCATTGTATTATGGATAAAATATAGTTTTAATGGCAATGCTACTTTTGAATAGATATGAATACAGGGAACAGTGTATTAGCGAGCACCACCATGTTCTACAGTAAGTGAAAAAAGAAAAGGACAGAACTGGCTCCTCCTGCAGATTAAAGTGAGGGTGATATGGGTTTTAGTGACCATGAGAAGGATGCAGGCAGGACATTTGATAGAGACAGTGGCAAAACTTTATAATAACTACACACTATGAATCATTTACTAAGCATTAGCAACTAATGAATTTATTTTTTGTTAAGCATTAACTCAAAATTAATAAGCGTTAGTAAGCAGTTTATAACTGCCGCTACAAATGCTGTATTATTGACATATAACCACATTTATAATGCACTTAATAACTGTACTTTCATACTTTGTTAATGGTTTATTTTTCATTACTAAATTAAGTATTGCATTATTTACAAACCATTTATATTTAAGAGTAGTCAATGATTTTTAAGATAATTCAGAATGAGTTAGTAAATGATTCATAAACTATTCAAATCAACATTTATGTCTTATTATTCAGGCATATACTAATAGTTAACTAAAGTGAATAAATGCTTTATTAACTCAACTTCATGCAGTTTTGTGACCTAATCTAAAGTCAGGACTATTAATGCTTTATAAATCCCTTATAAATGATTATTAAATGCTCAGGATCAAATGAACTATAATCTTTGCAATCTTATTTAAAAAGTAAAATGACTGTGAAGTTTAAACATTGCCAAATAACAGGAGTGTCGAAATACAACATAAAACTGGATAAAACAACAATATAATAATTTAACAATATAAAAAGACGTGAGGTTTAAACTGTACAGTAATTTTATTTAAGAAAAGGTTGCACAGATTTTTCATTTGATACAATTTCACTTGTGTGTCTTTAAACGAATGAATAAAGTCTTTTATGTTCTTTTTTTCCTGTTTAGACCCTGAGCCTTTAATAGTCATTTATAGGAGATTTATGAAGGAAAATCAGTCCTCACTATAGATTAGGTCACAAAACTGCATGAAGTTGAGTTAATGAAGCATTTATTAACATACAAATGAACTATTAGTATATGCCTGAATAATAAGAATTATAAATGCTAATTTCAATAGTTTATTAATCATTTACTAACTCATTCTGAATGATCTTAAAAAACAACCAACTATGCTTAAATAAATGGTTTATAAATAATGCAATACTTAATTTAGTAGCGAAAAATAAATTGTTAAAGTATGAAAGTACAATTATTAAGCACATTATAAACGTGCTTATAAGTCAAGAATACAGCATTTGTAGCTGCAGTTATAAACTGCTTACTAACATTTATTAATGTAGAATTAATGCTCATCAGATAATGAATTCACTTTTTGCTAATGCTTAATAAATGGTTCATAGTGTGTAGTTATTATAAAGTGTTACTGAGACGGTTTAGGCAAGTTAGCTCAGAGGCAGATAAGACAGGTGTAGTGTAGTATATAGTATAATATATAAACATTGTTAGCTAGTAGCTACATTATTCTGATGCATCTGGATATATTAGACTTGTTATTTATTTGTTATAATATTTACTGGAGAAAATATTTATATTTATCATATGTTGTATACATAATAATACTAAATTACGATTGTTTTCAATAATATTTAGCAAAAAGGAATTAAATTAATAAAAGCTGTTGGAATAAGAGTTGTTGGAAAGCATGTAAAAGGTGTCATTTAGAAGTTCTGTGTTAAAGTTCATAATACTGCAACACCAATTAAATTATTTCAAACAACAAAAGTAATTATAAGGAAAGTTTTAAATTCAAACTCAATTTAAAGTCATGAAGTGACTTTAAAAAAAAAGACATTTTTCCAATTTTTTTTACAGCACTTCAAATTAAGCCATATTAGGAAAAGAAAAACAGAAATATGTTTTTTTTTTTACAGATTGATGATAATGTGTGCAGTAGAGGGTTAAAAGTCAAATAATGTGGTAATGAGGTAATGTGACAAACATATTTAAAGGGATAGCACACCCAAAAATAAAATGTTACCCAGTATTACTCTCCCTCGAATGGCTCCAAAACTTTATCAGTCATAAGATATTTTGAAAAAAGTTGAAAACCATTTACTATAACAATCTTTCATTGACTGAAACAAATGCTACGAAAGTCAATGGTTACAGGTTTCCAGCTTTCTTCAGGATATCTTCTTTTGTGTTCATCAGAAGAAACTCAAAGAAAAGGCTGAGGTAATTACAGAATATCCATGTGAACTATCCCTTTAAGACCAATCAAATCAAAGCATTTTAAAGCCTTAATGTAATATTAATCCAAACCAAAACAACAATGGAATTTTGATCCTATAAAGCCATTAAAAAATAAACTGCATTTGTAAAGTAACACCATATTTATAGCCTGCTAGTATAGTGGAAGATAAAAAAAAAAAAAAGCTGAAGTCAGAATTTCCCCTGTGTTGCGAAACCACAGTCATTTGATCAGTCATGTGGTGTCACTTGAGACGGAAACTGTCCAGTCAGACTTGCCTTGAAAAAGCCGAACCATTTGTAGTCATTGATCACCACCTCGAAGCCCTGGTTATAGATGAGTGTGAAAAAGCCTGTGTGACCCAGATCATCCACAGCTACGGACAGCTTCTGCAGGTCCACAGTCACAGTGCTCACCGCCTGGCCTGTTGAAACATGATTATTTACAGACTTGAGGAAGTAGATTTGGTGATATGCACAGTCATGGGACTTTCTGGAAGTCTTGTGTTTAGATGCACCTGTCATATCCACAAAGGTTGTCTATGCAGGGATTTTTACTGCGTTTTAAAACAGTTAGCATAGGACTAGGGATGCAACGATCATAAATTTTAGTTGTGTGATTGAAGTCGAAGAAATAATCACGTTTATTTGCATTTATTGATTTTAAAACCCCACTAGTTTAAGATTGTTTTAAATTTTAAAGGTTTGTAGTTCAGACCCAACTGAATATTTGTTGTCGTTTTAATCGTTTAAGTTTGTTTGATTGAATATATAATAATCTGTGGGTATTATCGATGCAGTTATTAGGTAAAATTGCTCATTCAATGCGTTTTTGGTCATTGTCAATATCAATGCACCGGCAAAAATAGACCCAGCGGTGAAACTATCGCACCACTTCAATGACGCACTGCGTCTGCGTGCAGTATGGAAGCTCTAATCTGTTAACATTTTAACTTTACAGTTTCAAATGTTCTATTGGGTTCTGGGAAAAATCCATTTGGCTTTATTGGTGTTAACATGCCACCAATATAAGCAAAAAATACCAGTAGAGACTCACTAAATCATTAAGGTTAATCCAAATAAAACCAATGTAATTTGCCATTATAAGCATTTAAAAATATATAAATTATATGACAGTTTCTAATGTTTGCTTGTTTACAGCAGGGTGTAACAGGAAGCAACTTTACTTTGTAAAAGTAAACAAGAGTAAACAAAACTCCCTTAGGATTATTGAGGTAAAGTTGGCTTTATATTTGCATATTCATTCAGTGACATCTTGTGACATGCTCAATGTATTGTTTACTAAAACTAGTTTGAATATTGGGTCTGAAATCGCATGCAAGAGTGACTATAAAACAAGATTAACACTTATTAATTGACTGTGAACAATGTACTTTGATGGTCATTGGCTGCTAATAGAAATGTCACTGTTTAGAAGTTGCTAACACTTATCTGACATTTTATAATTAAGAAGAAAGTGCGAGTTTAAAACCAACTTTATTTCACAGAGGGTTGCAGATGGAAGGGCATCCGCTGCGTAAAAATGTGCTTGATATGTGTCGGTTCATTCCGCTGTGGCGAATCCGGATTAATAAAGGGACTAAGCCGACAAAAAATTGAATGAATGAATGAATGAAAACCAACTTTACCTCAAGTATCATTCAGCAAGGTGTAATGGTACTTTATAAAAGTAAACAAAGTCAATATCCTGATATCGATATGAAACCGAAAGCAACCTCGAACTTCCGGTTGTCTAAATATGTTTTTCTGACCTGTACTGGAGCAGTTGATGGTCTTGTCCTGACCCACATTGGACACACTGAAGATCCAGGTGCCCAGCAGGTCCTCATATGTGCAGTTTGCCGGAGTATCGGCCGCAGCCCCGGCTATAAACGCAACCAAAACAATAACGGAAAGCGCGCGCATCCTCAAACAGCCAGACGGAGGACAAACAATAGAAATAAACGCGGGGTTCAACAATAACCAGGACGCAAGGACCAAAAAATACGTGTCCTTCTCGTCCTTCCGCGTACCTGCAGTACTGTTGACAAGGCGTGTGTTACTAAACTTATACAGCTGTGGTCATATGATACAAATCACGTGATATAACAGCGAGCGCGCGCACACGCACAGACATGAGTACATCACACTAACAAAACCACACATTCATCATGCCGACCGAGTTGATTCTATCACACACACAATAATTAACCTTTTGACAAACACACATTAAGTCAATTATGTAAATACACACTGATCACATAAACATTATCTCATTCATCATCACACGAACAAAAACCGCCTACTTATTTAATCAGACTTATTCAATCACAGCTCACACTCAGAAACAACAATGCAGTTTAAATCTTAACTACATTAAGCTACCAAGTAAACTGCATTGCAGAACAAGAACAATGGGTGAAATATAGTTTAAATAGATGATAGTTTGTGACTTTCACTCAATAAAATATACATTTTTAAAATTAAGATGATATTTGATTTCAACATTTACATATCAAAAATGTTTTGCAAGTGTATTTTAGTGTCGAGAAATAAAAGTAATAATTTAAAGTATATTTGTTGCTTTAGAAAATTAAGATAAACAAAAATAACATTTATTGTATTAATTAGCTTTTATATTTAAATGCTTAAAAAGGTATATGTATGTACAGTTGAAGTCAGAATTATTAGCCCCCCTTTTTAATATTTCCCAAGTAATGTTTAACAGAGCAGGGAAATTTTCACAGCATGTCTGATAATATTTTTTTCTTCTGGAAAAAGTTTTATTTGTTTTATTTTGGCTAGAATAAAAGCATTTTTGTTTTTTATGAACCATTTTAAGGTCAAAAGTATTAGCCCTTTTAAGCTATATATATATTTTTTAATAGTCCACAGAACAAACTATCATTATACAATAACTTGCCTAATTACCCTAACCTGCCTAGTTAACCTAGTTAAGCCTTTAAATGTCAATTTAAGCTGTATAGAAATGTCTTGAAAATTATCTAGTCAAATATTATTTACTGTTTTTATATCCAAGATAAAATAAATCAGTTTTAGAGATGAGTTATTAAAACTATTATGTTTAGAAATGTGTTGAAGAAATCTTCTCTCTGTTAAACAGAAATTTGGGTAAAAAATAAACAGGGGGGCTAAAAATTCTGACTTCAACTGTAAATATATATTTAAAACATTTAGCAATATATATATATATATATATATATATATATATATATATATATATATATATATATATATATATATATATATATATATATATATATATATATATATACCGGACTAAACTTGACTACCGGTCAAAAGTTTGGAGAAAACTTTATTTCATGTTTTATTTTAAGAATATTATTCTGGTTATCAAGGCGGCATTTATCAATTAAATGTTAAAAAAAGTGAAATTGTAAATATTTATTAAAATTTTAAATAACTACTTTCTTATTGTATGTAGTATCAAATGAAATTATTACTCCAGTCACTGTTGCTTTTATTACAATTACCATTGATAATGATGATGATGATGACAATAATAATAATAATAATAATAATAAGGCAAGTTAGTGTATAATGATGGTTTGTTCTGTAGACTATAAAGAGGCTAATAATTTTGACCTTAAAATGTTTTTTAAAAAATTTAAAATTCCTTTTATTTTAGCTGAAATAAATCAAATAAGACTTCTTATATTAAAAAATATTATCAGACATACTGTGATATACAATCCTTGCTCTGTTAAACATCATTTAGGAAATATTTGAAAAAGAAAAAAGTCAAAAGGAGGGTTATTAATTCGGACTTTACTATATATATATATATATATATATATATATATATATATATATATATATATATATATATATATATATATATATATATATATATATAATTTAAAAAATATTGTATATATTTCACATTACTACATTTTTTTTCCTTATAGTAATGTAATATTTTATTTAATTATTTTTTAATTATTGATTTTAAAAAAATCATTTTATCTTAATTGTTTTTTTATTTGTGTGTTTTATTTTACTATTATTATTGCTACATCCTATTTACCTGTTTTATGTACTAAATATATGGCAACGTGGCACAGTAAGTAGAGATGTTGCCTCACAGCAAGAAGGTCGCTGGTTCGAGCCTAGGCTGGTTCAGTTGGAATTTCTGTGTGGAGTTTGCATGTTCTCCCCCCGTTCGCGTGGGTTTCCTCCTGGTGCTCCGGTTTTCCCCACAGTCCAAATACATGCGGTACTGGTGAATTGGGTAAGCTAAATTGTCCGTAGTGTATGAGTCTGAATGAGTGTGTATGGATGTTTCCCAGAGATGGGTTGCAGCTGGAAGGGCATCCGCTGCATAAAACATATGCTGGATAAGTTAGCGGTTCATTCCACTGTGGTGACCCCAGATTAATAAAGGGACTAAGCTAAAGGAAAATAAATGAATGAACATCATCTAAAGATTCCTTTTTGAATTTATATTCTAATATTGTTTCCAGCCAAATGTGTCTCCAGAGTATCATTGCATTAGAAACACAGAAACCCTTTGTGGCAGATCTTTAGCGAAGTGAAAGTTTACAGTCATGACCTTTTAAACACTTCTGCAGGGATTTTACATGCGTTTTATCAGCAGAATAACCAAAGGAAGTGTCAGTGAGGATTTGCTCATTTCATTTCCCACTTATTTAAAATGATTAACGATAACATGCTGCACATTTGCACAGTCGTCAGGCTCTTCTGGCTGGATCTCTTTTTTAATCATGTGCAATTAAACCTCAATAAATGATTCAGAATGCAACAGCATGACTCAATGAGCTCCCCCAAAAAAGCACATCTCTCTTTATCTTTCTGCTCTGTTAATCAGTTGCAGATTGCATCAAAACTATGGAGCCTTTTCTCATTTCCAGGTTTGTCAGCAGCAGAAGTCGTCATAGTTGATGAACTTAGAGCGCAGTGAATAGGAGAGTACAACAAATCATTTATTTACAATCATTCATTTTCTTGTCGGCTTAGTCCCTTTATTAATCCGGGGTCGCAGCAGAATGAATCGCCAACTTATCCAGCAAGTTTTTACACAGTGGATGCCCTTCCAGCCGCAACCCATCACTGAGAAACATCCACACAAACATACACACACACTACGGACAATTTAGCCTACCCAATTCACCTGTACCGCATGTCTTTGGACTGTGGGGGAAACCAGAGCACCCAAAGGAAACCCACGCAAAGGCAGGGAGAACATGCAGAAACGCCACACAGAAACGCCAACTGAGCCGAGGTTTGAACCAGCGACCCAGCGACCTTCTTGCTGTAAGGCAACAGCCCTACCCACTGCGCCACTGCCTCACCCTTATTTACAATCATATTTGCTGAAATAATAATTAAAAAAAACGTAACGATGGTGTTATCAAGACTTTCAGAAAAAGGAAAAAATTAGTGTGACTGATAACGGCAGAGGAAAGAAATATGTTAAATTTACTGTCCTGCACTCATAGACACTTTAATGCAATATATAAATAAATACATATAAATGTTCATACGTTTTTAAAAAAACATCTAAATATTAAGTAAGTAAGGGGTGTCTTTTATACTGGGGATAACAAGGAGACTGCTATACCCCTGAATAGTGTACTATTTGAGAGAGCAGCCATTTGTAGTGTTGTCCCATGTCCGATGGTAATCATCAACAAGCAAAACAACTGCATTCTGACAGCGAACGCCACCTGTACGGCAGGACATCTGAACTTACATGTTTACGTTTCATTCTAAGCATTCAGCGTCCGCAGTATAATTAGTTGCTGCATTTGTAACCCCGCTGGTCCTACACCACCCAACCCGCTCCGAGCTGGTATCGAACCGGCGACCTTCCGCTTGGGAGTCGGGTGCTCTACCAAAGAGGCTAAAGACCAAGGCCTCAAGCATCTGTCGCTAAGGCACCTTTAGAGGTCCGAGGAGTGAGTTTACCTGCACAGCACATACTAGCTGGCCTCCGTTACACTCACCCCCCTAAACCTCACTCCCAATCAGGTCACGGCACCAATGTAACCCCGCTGGTCCTACACCACCCAACCCAACTAGTATCGAACCTACGAACTTCCGCATGGGAGTCGGTTGCTCTACCAAGGAGGCTAAAGACCATGGCATCTAGCATCTGTCGCTAGAGCACCTTTAGAGGTCAGAGGAGTGAGGTTTACCTGCACAGCACACAGTAGCAGCCTCCGTTACACATTGCTGCAATCTAAAACGAGTAATATGTATGATTCAGTATAGCGTGAACTTACCTGATATAACAAGAGAACTGCAGAGTCCAGCATTTTTAATTTGGTGGTCACTTCATTTAGCTCTCTTTTAGCCAAAGACGTCTGCGGTTGGCATTAAAAGCAGTGTGGTGTACGGTAAAAGTTAAATTTTCTTTTTTTGGACTTTCAATTTTGGCATCCTACCGCACAACACGACATGTCTGCTATTGCAACCGGTTTCTTTTGCAACCGGGAACCCGTGTGACGTCATGTGTGACGTAGGTTGGTCTATACATGACAGAAATCAAAATGCGCAAAACTGCAACATCACATATAATTTTGCCAAATAAAGCCCCGTTTATCTTATCTAAGAGAACACAATCGTCACTTCCTGATAAACTAGTGCCAAATATCATAAAAAATCATTTTCTGCGATAGGAGAAGCCACTTTGAGCCTTTTTTCTTCTATAATAAATGAATTGCATTTCAGGAGATCAAGATGAAACTCAATGAACGCACAAACATGCGATGGAGGGATGGAAACATAGCTAGTGATGGAAGGGATTTCAGCAATTAAAATCGCCATGAAATAAAAAATTGCTCTTCTTATTTTTGTACATATATAGTAAACCTTGTTATAAACGGTGTATCTTATGTGCATCAGTATTTTGTAGAAATGAATTTGCCCCATAAACTTTAATCAAATCTCATAACCTTCTGTCACCTTCAAAATGACTTTTCTTTACTTCTGGTCACATGGAATTCCTTTAGGGCGGAGCTATCAGTCATTTTTGACACTATTGTCAGTGCTTTAAGGGGGAGCTAAGAGTCCTTTAGGGCGGGGCTATCAGTGCTTTAAGGTGGCACTATTAGTACTTTTAGGTGGTGCTCAGTGATTTAGGGTGGGGCTATTAGTCTTTTAGGGCGGGGCTGGCAGCGCCTTAGCGTGGGGCTATAAGATCTTTAGAGGGGGGCTATCAGTGATTTAAGGTGGGGCTATCAATGCTTTAAGGTGGGGCTATCAGTACTTTAGAGCTGACCGATCAGTCCTTTAGGGCGGGGCTATCAATGCCTAAGGGTGAGGCTATCAGTGATTTGAGGTGGAGCTAACAGTCTTTTAGGGCGGGGCTATCAGTTCTTTAGGGTGGGGCTATCAGTTCTTTAGTGCGGGGCTATCAGCGCCTTAGGGCTAGGCTATAACATATTAAGGGCAGGGCTATTACTGATTTAAGGTGGGGCTAACAATATTTTAGGGCGGTGCTTTAAGGTGAGGCTATCAGTATTCTAGAGCGAGCCTATCAGTCTGAAGAGTAGGGCTATCAGTCATTTAGGGTAGGGCTATCAGTCATTTAGGGTGGGGCTATCAGTCTATAAGGGCGGGGCTAGCAGTCCTTTAGTGCGGGGCTATTAGCGCCTTAAGGTGGGACTAACAGTCCTTTAGGGCGGGGCTATCAGTGATTTAAGGTAGAGCTAACAGTCTTTTAGGGCAGGGCTATCAGTGATTTAGGGTGGGGCTATCAGTTCTTTAGGGTGGGGCTAGCAGTCCTTTAGTGCGGGGCTATCAGCGCCTTAGGGCTAAGCTACAACATCTTAAGGGCAGGGCTATTACTGATTTAAGGTGGGGCTAACAATAATTTAGGGCGGTGCTTTAAGGTGAGGCTATCAGTATTCTAGAGCGAGCCTATCAGTCTGAAGAGTAGGGCTATCAGTCATTTAGTGTAGGGCTATCAATCCTTTAGGGTGGGGCTATCAGTCTATTAGGGCGGGGCTAGCAGTCCTTTAGTGCGGGGCTATTAGCTACTTAAGGTGGGACTAACAGTCCTTTAGGGTAGGGTTATCAGTTCTTTAGGGCGGGGCTATCAGTCATTTAGGACAAGACTATCAGTCCTTTAGGGAGAGACTATCAGTCCTTTAGGGTGGGGCTATCAGTCCTTTAGGGCGGGGCTGTCTGTCCTTTAGGGAGAGACTATCAGTCTTTTAGGGAGAGACTATCAGTCCTTTAGGGTGGGGCTATCAGTCCTTTAGGGCGGGGCTGTCTGTCCTTTAGGGAGAGACTATCAGTCTTTTAGGGAGAGACTATCAGTCCTTTAGGGCGGGGCTGTCTGTCCTTTAGGGAGAGACTATCAGTCCTTTAGGGCGGGGCTGTTAATTCTTTAGGGCGGGGCTGTTGGTTCTTGTCTTGTTTATCCTTTGAATTTGTATATATTCCTCCATTTTGTTACACACGACCATCTTTCAACAATCTAATGTGTTCACAAAGAATGAAATTATGCACCACTCTATATGTTTTTCTAACTTTAGGACTGTTTCAAGTAGATGTACATCACAAAAGCAAAAAAAGGGACAATTATAAACTCCCATTTCATGGCATTAAAATAAAGCCCTCTTCTCTAAAACAAATATACAAAATAAATATACAATTATATAAAATAAAGCCATCCTCTTTATGACTCACACAACATCTGACAACTGTTATCTCAGTGAAAACCCTCAGAAGTTTCTTTATGATGAAGTGGCTGTTTCTCCAGAGTTTGTGGTGTCGCTAATGCAGGTTAAGGGTGTATATTTACACAACAAAGATGTTCGAAAAGGTTTTCCCTTTGTTTTACTCCAACCATGTTAGTCTGAAAAAAAGTCTTACACACAGAGGATGGCTTGAGGGGGAGTAAATAATAGGGTGATTTTTTTTTGTGGGGTGAAAAACTGCTTTAAATAATCATAAAGGTTTCACCCTCTTAAAACACCAACAGAATTTCAGTAGGATGTCAAAATCGCAGATATAATTGCTAGCCTTTTGCTTTTTCCCTCAGTCGAGATGAGGAGTTCAGCTTTTGCGAAGGCGCACACACATACACCCTCACACACACACAAATTCATTAAGATTTTAACCAGCATAACCACACATTTTGACCTTTGGGAGCCGTAATGTTCCCTGCCGCTGTATGAAGGAAAACTTCCTCGGCCCATTAGTGGCTTAAACACCTAATGATGCAGTGCGCAAACTGAATATATGGAGCCAACAAACATCGCCTGTGTTGCTTTTTTTTCTTTCTAAGCGCTATTGGTTGATTAAATTTAGAGCTGTTTGGGACAGAAAGGGCCATCTGACGTCCCCCTCTGAGCTCAGCTGTCTCTGCTTCTGAACGAACAAGCTGCTGCATTTAATGAGCCTCATTAACCAATCAGAGCAGCGCTGGGTGGAGGAAGACAAAGACGAGCAATTACCACAACCACTGTGATTCACACACTCCATCCCAGCAGCCCAGAATAGACAGCGCAGATCGCTCAAACGCACAGGAATTAGTCACTCGCGCTATTTAGACATACAGCACTGCCACAATGTGCATGTGTGGGTATGTGTGTGTGTCTTGTATTCCTCACATTGTGGGGACCAAATCTCCCTACAAGTAATACCAGTACATTTCTACACGTTTTTTGGTCCTCACAAGGAAGGGGTTCATAAATCACACAGAATGAAGTGTTGTATGTATTGTAATATGCATTACGTATATGGGAAGTCCCCATTAAGAAAGCTGTAAGTGTGTGTGCGAGTATTCCTTACATTCTGGGGCCAAATCTTCCCACGAATATAGCAATGCTATAGATTTTGACCTTGTGCGGACATTTTTTGGTCCCCATAAGCAAATGGTTCATACATCACACAGAATTAAGTATTCTAAAATTTCATATATATGGTACATATCTGGACAGCACAGTGGCTCATTGGTTAGTGCAGTGGCCTCACAGCAAGAAGGTCACTGGTTCGAGTCTTGGCTGGGCCAGTTGGCATGCAATCTCAGTAAGAGTTTGCATGTTCTTCTTGTGTTGGTGTGGGTTTCCTCCGGGTGCTCCGGTTTCCCCCACAGTCCAAACACAAGCGCTATAGGGGAATTAACTAAATTGTTCATAGCATACATGTGTGTGTGTGTGTGAGGTAATGAGTGTGTTTCCCAATACTGGGTTGCACTTGGAAGAACATCCACTGTGTAAAACATATGCTGGAATAGTTGGCAGTTCATTCCGCTGTGGCAACCTCTGAAATACAGACGAAGCTGAAGGAAAATGAATGCTATATATCCCTCTAAAGATAGTTGTAGAAGTGCATGTGTGTGTGTGTGTGTGTGTGTGTGTGTGTGTGTGTGAACAGTGTGAACCAGAAGGAAGCGAGAGTTTGAGAGCGTCCACTTTAAAACAGCTGTTACATTTGGAGTCCTGCTTTCGACTGCCTGAATTGTCTCCAATTATTGGCGTATCACTGACACTAATTGGAAGATGCTTTCGGAGCTCAGTTTCCTGTCACTGTTATGAGTGTGAAATGGGAAATGAAAAAGAGAGATCAGTGTCTCTACATGTATCTGTGAAGCACTGAAAAAAATGGTTCATTGCAAGTTGTTGCAAACAATTTATATAAGCTGATGTTAATTGCCTCCTCTCCACCAATCAGCTGGTGTGTCGTGTGTGCGGTCTGGTGCAATATGGCTGCCGTGCAGGGCCGGCGCGTCCATAGAGGCGACCTAGGCGGCCGCCTAGGGCGGCAGTATAGAAAGGGCGGCGTCCGCGACACCTCCCTTACCACCCGCGTCCTTAGTTATGTCCGCGACACCTCCCTCACCACCCGCGTCCTCAGATATATTCGCATATGTCGCATAGACGACAGAATAGAGAGGGCGGCGTCAGTGGCACCTCTATCAGCACCCACGTGTCCTCAGTTATATCCGCGCATAGGGCGCCAGAATAAAGAGCGCAGTGTCCTCCCTCCCTCCCTTAGCACCCGTGCGTCCTCAGTTATATTCGCGCATAGTGAGCCGGAAAAGAGGTCCGCGACACCTCACTTCATTTTCATAACCGGTCACTTTCGTTTTCACATTGGGGTTGAGGGCGGCGTGATCGTCCTCTGCCTAGAGCGGCAGTTCAGCTTACTCCAGCCCTGCTGCCGTGGCATCATCCAGGTGGATGCTGCACACTGGTGGTGGATGAGGAGATTCCCCTCTATGTGTAAAGCGCTTTGAGTGCCCAAAAAACTGCTATATAAATGTAAGGAATTATTATTAATATTATTAATAAAACATATTAAGTTGAACATCACTAAATTATATTTGTTTGCTTGAATTCAGTCCATATGAATTGTTTACAACCACTTAAAAACATTTTTTTAAACCAATAAATCAGTTTTTTTTTTGTGTTTTTTTTTTTTTTTTATGAAACCTTTATGAAAATTTATTAAATGTATGTTTCACAGCATTTTCTAGGTAAATTGAACACCAGGGTAAAGTACAACAGGAACAACTTTTATTCTTTTTCACATCAAATATAATTACATGAATATATTAGTGATGAACAAAGAATTATTTATCAATCAAAGGATTATTATAGTGTCTTTGATGTTTACAAAACACTGCATTTTTGTGGGTCGAATATACTGGATGCAATGTTACAAAACATAAATGATTCGAAAACACACTAGTGTAAATGGCACTTAAGTTATGTAAGTATGTAGTTTGATGGGATTTTTGGCTGTTGTAGCTGTAAATTAAATGTAAATCAAAGGCGGCAACACCAAGGCTCCAAAAATACAAATTTATTAAATTTAAAAGGCTGACACAGAGCATGTAACGTTTCGAGCCACCCGGCTCTTCATCAGACAATGTTTATCACAATCAGGTGCTCCTTTTTATACACTTCCGGATCACATGATCTCCTCTCGTATATATGCCAACATATACATACATGCATTTGTATACATACACAATCGTTCATATATACATATACATATATACACATGAATACATGTATGTATGTGTGAATGTGTATACATGTATTCATGTGTATGTATATGTATATATGAACGATTGTGTATGTATACAAATGCATGTATGTATATGTTGGCATATATACGAGAGGAGATCATGTGATCCAGAAGTGTACAAAAAGGAGCACCTGATTGTGATGAACATTCACTGATGAAGAGCCGGGTGACTCGAAACGTTACACGCTCTGTGTCAGCCTTTTAAATTTAATAAATTTGTATTTTTTGGCCTTGCTGTTGCCGCCTTTGATTTACATTTAATTTGCATTTTTTGCGGTTTTGGCTGAGCACTCAATTAAGAGAGATGTGCGTGCTTTTGTACAGTTTTTTCATGGCTGTTGTAGCTGTGAAATAACTGCAATCATTCAGCGTAGTGATATAAGGCGGTAATGCATTCAAAACCTGCCAGAACTACTTTATCTGTGCGTTTATCTGAAAATAACTGCACATCTTACAAAGTCCATCAGCCAATTAGAATCAAGTATTCTCTAGTATACTGTTAGAGAAGAAAATGTAAAAAGTTCTTAAGTTTATGTTTACATTTTTCTCTGCCCTTTTCTTGTCCATGCTGCAGAAATAGGAGCGTAACAGCACGGATATGAACAAAGCCCTTATTATTAGTAGTAAAACTTTATAGAAAAAAATCTAAACGTAATATAATTACACGGATATGATCATGCGGAGGGGTTTCAAGTGTGTGGGCTCTCTAAACTGACAGCTGTGTGTGTGTGTGTGTGTGTCTGTGTGTGCTTCTAAAGTGGTCTCATATGTGATTAGTGTGATCCCCACACATTTTCATGGTGCGCAAGTGTGTGTGTGTTTGAATGACATGTGATCTCGGGGTCTTGAATTCCGACGTGTTGCTTTTCGTTGCTCTCGCCCACACGTAATTACATAAGCTCGCCATCTGCTGTCACTCCAGTACAGTGTTAAAACACACACGCATCTCATCACATCTCTTACTGTTTCTAGAACAAGTACACAATACCTGGATGACCAAAAAAAGGTAGTTTTTTAAGTAAATAAAACAAATGTGACCCTGAATCTTAAGTTGCATGGGGATATATTTGCCAATATAGCCAAAAATAAATGATGTAGGTCAGAACTATCGAATTTACCCGACAATTTGTTCCAAAGTAAATCCTACATCATATTTATTGTGACTATACTGTAATATTTATTTTGAAATATTGGATATCGCATACAATTGAGGACCAAATTATTGGTGAAATTTCTAATGTGAAAAATCTGATGTCCTTAGAGACCCAGCAAACAATTTTGTATTTCTAAAAGACATCCAAATGTAGTCAACCTGGCTAAACTGAAAAAAAAATCTAATAGACATCTAAGAATAGCCCAAGATTAGTCATTAAATAGACAGATTAGACAGTAACGATGTTTATTTATAGCGCCATCACTGCTAATGGGCGGGGCTTCCCCCTTTGATGACACGTACAAACGGAGAATGCCAATCAAAGTGTTTCTGAAGACTGTTTTCATCAAGTGTGATTATAAAAAAATTCAGTAAATACAATTAATCAATGTTTACCATATGAAGCTGGTTATATTCACACAATATTGGCACACAGTTGTGTTTAAACCTCTTAGAAAAATTATTTTTGCATAACAGATCCCCTTTAAAGTGCAATTTAAAGACATAATTAGATTATCTATAGGCAAGTTAACCACTAGAATCGTATCTTAACCTGTTTAATATTTACCTAAGCATTTTTTAAAAACTGTTTTTTTTTTCTATTTTAGCCAAGCTAAAAGAAAAGAAAAAAATATTATAGTAAATACTGTGAACAAATACTTGGGAAATATTTGGAAAATTAATTACAATATTCACAGGAGGGTTAATAATGCTGTCTTCAGCTGTATATTGCAGGATACTACTGTATTTGAGCAGACTGTAGCAGCTTTTTCCTTGCATGTTCAATCACATGCGCCTTCACATGACTTCTTTGTGTTTGTGTGTGTGTGTGTGTGTGTGTGTGTGTGTGTGTGTGTGTGTGTGTGTGTGTGTGTGTGTGTGTGTGTGTGTGTGTGTGTGTTGATGAATGAGTTGGGAAGTGAAACACACAGCTGAAATGATGGAGCACACGGCTGGTCTGCTGGTTAATGATCTGGGCTGGTAAAATAAAGGTCTCCTGCAGGGCGAGAGTCTGAACTGGAGTTGCTGAGATACTGAGATCTCCATCGAATGCGCAGGCGGGGAAACAAAAGCTCAAGGGAAATGCTTCATGCGGCAGGTTTGCAGCACAGCACTTTTTGAGGAAAAGACCTCGGCTGCTTGAACATTCCTCAAAACAACATGTTCATTATATTAGCTAAAAACGTCTCTTGCAGAGTAGAATAGTTTTACTAGATTATTAATACTAATTAAAAATTAATTCATTCATTTTTCTTTGGCGTAGTCCCTTTATTCATCAGGGGTTGCCACAGCAGAATGAACCACCAACTTATCCATCATATGTTTTATGCAGCGGATGATCTTCCAGCTGCAACCCACTGGGACAATTAAGCTTAGCCAGTTGCCTTGTGGAAACTGGAGCAACTGGAGGAAACCCACGCCAACACGAGGAGAACATGCAAACTCCGCACAGAAATGCCAACTGACCCAGCTGAGACTTGAACCAGCGACCTTCTTGCTGTGAGGCGAACCACTGAGCCACCGTGTGATCCTAATTAAAAATAATAAAAACAATTTTTATTAATAGTTTGACTTGTTTTTATTTTGATATTTTCAGTTTTTAAAGAATTTTTACATTTTATTTTGCATGTTTTTATTGTGTATTTATTTAGTGTTTAAATTAATTAAATTTTAAATGAATTTTATTAACATATTATACGTTTTTATCGGTTAAAAAACATTTTATTTAGCTATTTTTATTATGTATTTTTTATGTCAATATATATATTTTTTTATATATTTATTTTACCAGTAAGGTAATATAATCTTGAGATTATTATCTTTTTTTTAGTGTCTGGACTCTAGTTAATGCATATTATTATTATTATTATTATTATCATTAATAGCATTATTATCATTAATATTATTAATAATAATATTATTAATATTAATATAATTATTATCATTATTATTATTATTATTATTATTATTATTATTATCATCATCAATAATAGCATTATTATCATTATTATTAATAATAATAATAATATTATTAATATTAATATAATTATTATCATTGGCATTATTATTATTATTATCATCATTATTATTATCATTATCATTAACAGCAATATTGTCATAATTATTATTATTATTATCATTATTATTCTTATTATTATCATTATCATTAATAGCATTATTATTATTAATATTATTATTATTATTCTTATTGTTAATATTATTATCAGTGTCATTATTATAATCATTATTATTATTATTATTATTATTGTAATATTAGTACATAAAGTGAAACATTAAAAATAAAAAGTATGTCAAAACAAAAAAATTTGTATTAGCAATAATTAATAAGGATTAATGACATCCAAAATAAAAGTTGTTACATAATATGTCTGAATGTTTTGTATATTATTTGTTATAATATATTGCATATTTGTTATGTATGTGTGTGTAATATATGTACTCAAACTATTTACATTTGTATTATATACATTAATTTATTTATTCATTTTCTTTTCGGCTTAGTCCCTTTATTATTCTGATATGAAATTATACAATGGTAGGCCTATAAATGAATCGCGGATGTGGTTATTTGAACCAGTTCATTCATGAAGTGAATCATTTGAATCTGTTCGTTTCAATATTATTATTATTATTATTATTATCATTATTAGAGAATGAGAGGTAATTATTAATTATCGAATTATTTATTAATTACTTTAAACTGAAAAGAGGAAGAGACTTAACGCATCGGCATCGAATCTTTTCAGAATCGACTCCCAGCCCTACAACATAGGCTAATCCATACATCTCATATTACGAGTAGCTTGCTTTTCATATCTTCACGTGTTTTTATTCTCCCCAAAGCTATACCGATTCAGTCTTCCGTCTAAAGGTCTGGGCAGTAACATATGCGAATAATATCTGTTTATGAATCTCAAATCCATTAACAATGTGTTCAGATGTCTGCAGGCGACGTCCTTCACGTCAACACGGCATCAATCCTTCTCCACACAGAGAGCTTTCAGATATTATTGCCCTCCGCTTTCTCTCCGCGCTTGGGTTTATTTATATATTTCACGAATGCTTCAGATTTGTCAAGTAACAAAGGGCAGAGAGAGAGAGGGGGGGAAACTTAAATGGTGGAACATGAGAGGATAAAAGCCCGCGTATTTAAAGATGCAGAGCGCGCGCTCGATGCTCGAGTCTTTAAAAAGAGAATACAACTGGATAATGGAAACAACCGCCTACTTCTAAACGTGTGTGTTGGGGTGGTTGTGTGTTTGTGTGTGAGTGTGTGGGTGAGAGCAAGACATCTGTATCATGAGTGATGGAAAATTATACTGATGTGGATTCATTCATCAGTCTGTAGCTGCTTCAGAGTTTATCTTCACAGCATTTCCCGCCCAAACGAAACTATTCGTACGCAAACTGCCGAATTCAATTCAAAACAAGCGCGCGCGCACACACGCACACACACACACACACACACATATTCATTCTGCTGCTGATGATGAATGAGGCTCATTGAATGAGCTGTAATACTGGAAATACAATAACCTTTATTCAGTAGTGTCATAATAACTAGTCAACCAATGAAAACAGATCGAGCTGGAGCAGATTTGGTCTAAAAATCCTTCAGTAAGATTGAAGATGGTGGTGTGGAAAGCAACAAAATAAGCGTGCCATTTCCCCACACGGAAAAATGATTTACAAATAACAGCATTGGCTCATTGTTAAAACGTAGCCCTATATACATTTCTGGAGATTATGCAAATTATGTAGCCAGAACTACGTATGTCTGCATTTCATCCAGACGCTGTTTCTATTTTTGCGCTTACCAGCTGCCCACTTACCTCTGTATGGACATCTTTTCCGTTGTTACCAGTTTCTCCCGTAGCTTGCATGTACATAAGTGGACTTGAGACGCAGTTGACCGCGGCGGCGACAGGGTTCGAGTCCGGTTAAAACGGTTCCAAAAAGCAGCTAAGACACAAAGAAATCCAAAAAATTAAATAAACAAGTAAATAACAGGGTGAGAATGTGGTAAAACATGGTAAAAATCAGCCGAGGGCATTTCTTTGTCGGTTGAGTTTAGGGAAGTCCCTAAGTTTTTAAAATATGTTGAGTTTAGGGAAGGAGGAGGGTCAGTCGACCGATCAGTCAGTCATTCAGTCAGTCGACAGCGGCCTCTGGTGGATTTACGCGGGAAGAGCAGGCGTAAATAACACTCGTGAGAGAAATTTGACATCTTAAAAAGCGTACGCAATGGCCTCAAAAACAAATACTGCAAAAAAAATGGCTCCTTGGATGTATTTGGCGCTCCCCAGAAATGTATATAGAGGTACTTTTCAGAATGAGCCTGGGTTGACACAAAAGGTTGTCTAGCATTCATTATGCCAGAATTTTTTGCTTTAAACTGTTTTAATCATTAATACATTACCGTAAATGTTTGTAGGCTAAAAATGTTATTCACATTACTATATAGGCTATAAAAAAACTATTGAATAATTAAAAAATCTATTAAAAACACATCTAATATTATTAATACAATAAAATATTGGCTATTATAATTTAGATTTTTTTTATTTAAAACAAATATTAACTTAGTCTATTATAAAATTAAATCAAAACATTTAGATGTGGCTTGGTACATACAGCTGAAGTCAAATTCGTCTAGATATTTTTTAGGCCTTTTCTACAGCTTAAAGTGACATTTAAAGGCTTAACTAGGTTAATTAGGTTAACTAGGCAGGTTAGGGTAATTAGGCAAGTTATTGTATAACGATGGTGTTCTGGAAACTCAGGAAAAAATTAGCTTAAAGGGGCTAATAATATTGACCCTAAAATGGTGTTTAAAAAAAATAAAGACTGCTTTTATTCTAGCCAAAATAAAACAAATAAGACTTTTTCCTGAAGAAAAATATCAGACATACTGTGAAAATTTCCTTGCTTTGTTTAACATATTTTGGGAAACATTAAAAAAAGAAGAAAAGAAAAATCATGGGGGGCAAATAAACCTGACATCAACTGTATATGCAAATAAAGATTTACTGAAATAAAATGTAAAACAAAAACTTTTTTTTACATAAAAACTTTTATTCAATTCAATTATAATCAGTAAAATATTAAAATAATGCATAATTAAAAGTGAGAATGTAAACTAATAGTAGCTAATTGTCTAAGTATAAACAAATTAAAGTGAAACAAATGAAAAAGCTATTTAAGTTTTAGGAACAACAAATAATAACTTGACTTCTAGTTGATCATTAGCTATCGGAAGTGGCTTATGTGAAAGGCTTCTAGATTATGCTTATTTTACCAAAATAAAATATGATTATGCCTTTATTTTAAATGATTTAATTAGGACAGTAAGGTCTGACTTTGCTTAGACAAAAGTCTTGTCACTTAACAGAAATAATGTCCAGTATAGAATATAAAGTCCTGCTGCATTGGAAACAGAATGATTATATTGTGTATGACTCCCATGAGCTTGGAGGACTGCATCCATACATCTCTGCAGTGACTCAAATCACTGATTAATAAAGTCATCTGGAATGGCAAAGAAAGCGTTCCTGCAGGACTCCCAGAGTTCATCAAGACTCTTTGGATTCATCTTCAGGGCCTCCTTCTTCATCTCACCCCAGACATGCTTTATAATGTTCATGTCTGCTGACTGGGCTGGCCAATTCTGGAGCACCTTGACCTTCTTTGCTTTCAGGAGCTTTGATGTGGAGGCTGAAGTATGAGAAGGAGCGCTATCCTGCTGGAGAATTGTCCCTCTCCTGTGGTTTGTAATGTAATGGGCAGCACAAATGTCTTAATACCTCAGGCTGTTGATGTTGCCATCCACTCTGCAGATCTCTTGCACACGCCCCCATACTGAATGTAACCCCAAACCATGATTTTTCCTTCACTAAACTTGACTGATTTATGTGAGAATCTTGGGTCATGTGGGTTTTAGTAGGTCTTTTGCAGTATTTGTGATGATTGGGATGCAGATCTACAGACGATTAATCAGAAAAATCGACCTTCTGCCACTTTTCCAAATGATCAACTATAAGTCGAATTATTATATGTTGCTCTTGAGATCAACTGAGATCAATGACAAGACTTTTGTCAGGAAGTGTATTATTATCAATATGTAATTCTTTTTTGCAAAAACTTCTAATTTTAACTTGTACTAAAATAACAAAAAGTCAATAAATAAACATGATAAAAACTTTTAACATAATACAAATGTAAATAAAAAGTGTCACTCCAAGTTGTAGCCGAGTAGCCAATTACACAGACAGCTGGCTCTATTTTCAATATTTTTAATAATGACTGGAAAGATTTCATATTACACCACAACGTTTCCATGTTGAGAAGAAAAACGGGGAAATATTTTTAATACAGCCAATAAACCATTTCCCCGCGTTGTTGAGTTTTCTCCACAAAGCTGCAAGAAACCGTAATATCAACAAATGTCAACAAAACTCATCCGCAGAACCACATCAATGATGATCCACATTCTACAGAATCTCTACCGCAGAGAATCGCAAACACAAGTCCCAATATATAGATATATAGATAGAGATATAACCAAAATAATAATAAAAAAACATCACTTAAAGAATTGTCCACAAAAAAGATGTTAAGCACTTGAGATGGAGTCCCGTCCGTCCTTCATGAACCCGTGCGACACATTCAAAACACAGTTTCACACTAAAAAAACGTCAGAAAATAGTCAAATGTAAACATCAATGTGAGTCTCCGATAGGCAGCAACATTATTAGGGTAACGTTGGTTTTATATTCGCACATTCATTCATATTTAAACAGCTTGGACATGCTAATTTAAATGTTGGATCTTAAATAGCATGTAGCCTATTAATGACTTCAAAACATTAGCGCTATTTAATCGACTGTGAACGATGTTTTACTTTGATAGTCATTCCCTGCTAAAAAATCCAGCTTAAACCAGCCTAGGCTAGTTGGCTGGTTTTAGCTGGTCGACCAGGCTGGTTTTAGAGGGGTTTTGGCCACTTCCAGGCTGGTTTCCAGCCATTTCCAGCCTGGTCTTAGCTGGTCAGGCTGGAAAATGACCAGCTAAACCCAGCTAAAACCAGCTTGACCAGCCTGGTTTAAGCTGGACATAGCTGGTTTTGGCTGGGCTCCCAGCCTGGCTAGGCTGGTCAAGCTGGTTTTAGCTGGTCATCTCCCTGCCTAACCAGCTAAGACCAGGCTGGAAATGGCTGGAAACCAGCCTGGAAGTGGCCAAAACCCCTCTAAAACCAGCCTGTTCGACCAGCTAAAACCAGCCAACCAGCCTAGGCTGGTTTAAGCTGGATTTTTCAGCAGGGTTGGCTGATAACCTAATTTCTCTATTCAGAATTTGCAAACAATACGTATCTGAAACTATATTAATAATGTGAGCATATAAAAGCAAATTTACCTCAATAGCAACATTGACATTCAACCCAGAGCTCTTACAAATGTATCCGTCATGTTCATAAACCCACTTAATGAAGAGAAACTGAGAATAAAAAGCAGAGATCGCCTTCCAGGGGCAGATTCATTATTAATCTTTCACAGGCTCTTTCAAGCGTCGTGTTTTTTTGATCTCGTCGAATGAAATTTAAGCCGCAGCTGCTTTCTAATGTAGCGCAGTAAATCTGAATAATCTCTCCGGCTGTTTGTGTTTACCTTTGGCAAAAACACAGAAGCCTATTTACCGGATGACACGCACGTTATGGAGATTTATCATTTCATATACCACCCTGATATGTGTTATAAAGATAAACAGAAGCCAAGGAAGGATGAGGTTATGCTGACCGCAGTATATCTTCACTGGGGAAAGAACGTCCTTTTATAGCAAGACCTCGGTTGCGGTGTCAAAACATTTTTTTTTTATCATCTTAAAGAGCAGGTCATGTGGGTTTCTCAAAAATATGTATATACAGTTGAAGTCAGAATTATTAGCCCCCCTGTTTATTTTTCCCCCCAGTTTCTGTTTAACGGAAAGCAGATTTTTTCCCCAACACATTTCTAACGTAATAGATTTAATAACTCATCTCTAATAACTGATTTATTTTATCTTTGCCATGATGACAGCAAATAATATTTGACTTGATATTTTTCAAGACACTTCTATACAGCTTAAAGTGATATTTAAAGGCTTAACTAGGTTAACTAGGCAGGTTAGGGTAATTAGGCAAGTTATTGTATAACAGTGATTTGTTCTGTAGACTATCAAAAACTATAGCTAAAAGGGGCTAATAATTTTGTCCTTAAAATGGTGTTTAAATAATTAAGAACTGCTTTTATTCTAGCCGAAATAAAACAAATAAGACTTTCTCCAGAAGAAAAAATATTATCAGATATACTGTGAAAATTTCCTTGCTGTTAAACATCATTTGGGAAATATTTTAAAAAGTAAAAAAAATAAATCAAAGAGGGGCTAATAATTCTGACTTCAACTGAATATATTCGCATTTTGTAGCTAATCTAGCTGTCCTTGTGCTAAAAAAAAAACAGATGCTAAAAACGCTAAAAAAGATATTGTCTCTGAAAAGAAAGAGACGATTCTAAATTACCTTATAGGTCCCATGAAGTTCTTTGAAATATGCATTTTTTAATTCAATATTTGGTGTAATCTTAATTTAAATATAAAGACATAGGGCATATAGGAGCTGCTCACCTTTAAAATTAGCCAATAGCATTTGGTTGAGAGTTTAAGTGCATCGAATGAAAAGCAAACGTGAAGCGTCTTGAAGGGGGCGGGGCTTTTCTGAAACTATAGAGCATTTGATTAATCAGAAGATTTGATGAGAAACTAAAGTATGAAAATTGTTTAACTATTTAGGCTGTTTATATCTTCTAAATACGAATTAAGTCACGGTTTTGGAGCACACTAGTAGGGTGCAGTTCGGTTCGGTGCGCTTTTATACCTAAAAGTGAACTGTACCGCACCACATTTTGGGTCCCCTTTGCGAAAGGTATACCAAGCACAACAAAAGGATACCAAAAGGCGGAGCTAGATGTGGAACTGAACGCTATTGGTTTACAGAGATACGTCACTTGCTTGCGAAACAAGCAAGAATGAAAACAAAGCAACCACCATGTTTTAAATACACAGCGGAGACATTACACCGTAATAATATATACATATAATAACAAGCCATGGTCGACCTGAGCTCAAACAAACCTTGTTGTCTGCACATAACATGCGCATGATTATATAAGTGCTTCTAACATCTGATCCTTTCATACAGATGTTTTTATGTGTATAAAGAATATGTGTTTTGTAAGAAGTGCTTCTCATATGATATGTGAAGGACCCGTACAGCTTTATTGTGACATTTCCTCGAGCGAAAATGACGGCGAAAATGAAACTTTCTGTCGTACACCACGCCCACCATTGGTACCCTTTTAGCAGTGGAAACGCAAGCCTGATAAAGGTGAACCATACCGACCACTTAGTGGAAACGGGCCACCCACTAGATATACGTAAGGCTAACAAATTGGTGCTAAAACCTAAAAAAAAAAAAAAAATTACGTGACTTATTTTAAATCTTTCCCTGATCTACGTCGTCAACATGATAAAAGTATTATTTGCATAATCCCTGCCTGCTCGCATAATATCATTCTAAATTGGGAGTTTTGTTTCCAAAATATAATAACCAATCAAAACAGACTTGGCCAGCTGACCAATCAGAGCAGAGATGGTTTATGCAATGGGAGGGGCTTACAGAGCTTAAGCCTGATTTAATTCAAACAAACCCTTTATTGAAATCACTGCAAATGGTTCTAATATTAAACGTATATTATAAGAAAATGTTTTCTGATTTTAGATGCATCAAACATGATATCAGGATGCTTTAAAATAACGCATGACCTGCTCTTTAATATATAAGCTGGTTTCTGACATGGAATAAAAAAAATGGAGCTTCTGTGACTTTTTATCACACATTTCTGACTTTTCCCCCTCACAATTACAAGTTTACATTTCACAGTTCAGACTTCTCCCTGAGAATTTAATATTATATTATATATATTTTTCAAAACAAACCTGTTAATTAAATAATTAAACTTGTTTTAACAATTCATTGTTTGTCCTCAGAACAGTTTACATCTTGCAATGTTCACTTTCGCATGCAGAATAGTGTCTTTGCCACACAATTATTGCAATTATTGTATTTTTACCTCAATAATGCAGAATTGCATGAACTTTTCCCCTCAGATTTCCTCGATTCTTACAATTCTGACTTAGTAAATGCAGAAGACTTGCAAGTAATTCCTGCAGTGTTAACATTTTTCCTCAGAATTACATCTTGCAGTTCTGAATTGTTACCTTAGGAATGCAAACACTTTTTTTTTACTCAGAATTGAAAATTTACATCTCGTAATTCAGATTTTTCTTTTTTATAAAAATCTTGCAACTCAAATTTTGCTTTTCAGAACTGCAAGTTAAAGGTTTCACTGTTGTTTCCTTAAAATTTCCCCTAGTTTTTACTTAAAGTTTCCTCTGCTTACTTTGCAGTTCATACCTTTTTGTTTTACAACCATGACTCTTTTTATTCCTCAATTGTGAGGGAAAAGTGTCAGATATTTTAGATTATGTTTGTTATTTTGTCATCTCCTAATGAAGGCTATATTTCATTCACAGAAAACACTGAAAGTATTTTTCAGTTTACACTGAAAGTAGCCATCGTGGATTTGTCAGCATGTGTTATTATCATAACGTCAGTATTGCTACAACACATCATAAGCTGGCTTTTATGGTATGCTTGGAACATATTTAAATAAATACCTATCAAATAGCAATCAACTAAAGAGTCTTAGAGTCAAAAACATTTCACATATATCCGTGAAATATCTCGAAATCTCCAAAATATGACATCAGAGACGGTGGAAGATTTCTCAATGACAGAAATGATGCCGCACACATTTTCTAAAGCCGATGTGCTTCCTATATGCGTATGATTTGTATTGCTTTGAGTCCCAAAGTCTGGTATAATATATATATATCCATACTATATAAAAAGAATACTCATCACCATAAAAACGATTCATATCATTAGGTTACGAAAAAACACACATCTCGTCCCGTCTCCGTCCCTCCCTCCCTCGCCCCTTTGGCACTAAAAGCTCTATTAAGATAAATATTACTAGTAAATTTGACTTCTCTGTTTTTCAGATAGTTGCTAGACACTTGAGTAGCCTCACATTCATCTAAGCACGTTCTGTACACAAAAGAATGGTAAGAAAAAGACATCGTAAAATTCTCTGTTGTTTCGTCCTCGTGTAAAATTACTGCTATTGTTCAGCTTTAACGGTAAGTCACCGTTAAAACTTTACTAGACTTGTTGCTGTGCGCATGCCCTTGATATTTACACAATCAATTGGAATGATCAACCAAAGTGATTCGAATGGCTTGATGGCGAACTGATATTATGCATGAAGAAAAACCTGATAGGTTAGATAGATAGATAGATAGATAGATAGATAGATAGATAGATAGATAGATAGATAGATAGATAGATAGATAGATAGATAGATAGATAGATAGATAGATAGATGGATAGATAGATGGATCTATCCATCTATCTATCCATCTATAGATAGATAGATAGATAGATAGATAGATAGATAGATAGATAGATAGATAGATAGATAGATAGATAGATAGATAGATAGATAGATAGATAGATAGATTAAAATAGGTTTAAAGTAAACGATTTACATGTTTAGGATAAGCAGCCCTTCTGCTAAAGTGAGGTACATGTAAAGTCAACATAAAACACCTGCAGCTCATTATAGCTTGTGTCAGAGACGGAGCAAGTTAATTGGCTGCGTCCAAAACCGCCTACGACTCAGTAGGTACTGTATTTGAATTTAAACGTACTACTCGGCCGTTAGAACAGTAGGTTCAATACAGTATGAATGTGAAAATATGAATGGAATTCGGACGTACTACATCCGCCATTTTGTCATGGTCACGTGACCTACCTGCGTAATTTGCGTCGATTCACTCCCGTTCATGAATTCGCTCGCGTGGCATCATGGGATAGCGCAGCGTGCATGAGATGCGCACTCCAGAATTTCGCCGGAAGTAGTAAGTCATCCGGGTACTTCTCGCCTACTGATTTTCGAATTCTATAGCTGCGTCCCAAATGGCACACTATACACTATGCACTCATGCACTATGTACTTATGCACTTACACACTCAACAGGATAGTATATGTATGTAGTGTCGTCCCAAATGGCACACTAATGTTTTTTTACTAAGCGGAAATTCAAACCGTTTCCCTGATGACGTTTGACTGTTGCCAAATCAGTGAAATAAACGACTGAATTATGAAGTAATACCTGCCGTGAGTATTGTTGCATTCACCATCGGGAGGCGCTATAATCACTCTCATAGGAGAATTTTGCTTTCACCATCCAAAATAAATAAAGTTATTCAACATGTGCGTCCGATCGCTCCGCCCCTTCCGCTACGTAAGCAAACCTGCGGTCGTTGAGTGCGTAAAGTGTCCATCATTCCACACTTCATTTTAGCGGCTCAATGAGTGCATCATCCGGGTAATTAAAGTGCACTTATTATTTTGAGAGTTTTCAATGTGAACACACTACTTACACTATTTATACTACAAAATGGCGTAAAATAGTGCATAAGTATGCGATTTGGGACGCAGCATATGTATTCGGACATACTACACGGCTCGCATACTGATTTTGACGTACTATATAGTATGGAAGTATGCGGTTTCGGACGCAGCCATTTGTCTTCTTTGGACTTTCATGCAGATTAGTTGTTTGAAATAACCTCAGGAATATCTATAAAGACAAAATGACCTTGGTGTTGATATTACGGAAAACCAATGGGATGATATTTTAAAGACGGTCCACTTCTCTTCTATATGCGCCAGTCATGGCCTTATGCAGTGTAAGGTGCTCCATAGCGCTCATTTTACCAATGCTAAATTAGCCTAATCTTTCCCTGATAGAAGTGATGCCTGTCATCGTTGTCTCCTGCCAATCATCTCCATATGTTCTGGAGTTGTCCCCAATTGAAAAATTTCTGGTCCAGTGTTTTTGACACACTTAATAAATCTATCAACATGAATCTAGACCCTAACCCCTTGACAGAGAGAGTTGACTTGACTGTTGCATCTCGCCAGGTTATTGCTTTTTCTACTCTTTTAGCTGGACGAGCTATTCTTATCAAATGGAAACAGGTGATTCCTCCATCACATGACATGTGGATCTGAGAAATACATAAAACTTGAGAAATTGAGATGTTTACTTGCAGGATCTCTCAAATCTTTTTACAAGACCTGGAACCCTGTTTTAGACTATAACAAAGGCTTACCCTGTTCAGTTGATTTCAGATCTAATACACAGTAAATAATTGGGAAGAGGAAATATTGACTCCTTAATGTCAACTTTTAAATTTTTTTTGCTCTTATTGTAAACTTATTCTTATTATTATTTTTAAAGAATTTCTTTAAATTTTTATTTAATTTTTTATTTATTATTATTATTCATTTATTTATTTTTTCTTTCAAAGGATATTTTTGTTTATAATTCATACAATTACTTTATTTTATTTTTAGGGGATAGTGAGAGAATAAGAAAAATGAGACAATCTGTCATTTTTCCTATGTTGTATTGTATACTTTGGTGTATTTTCTTGTTAAACACCAATAAAAAATGAAATAAAATAAAAAGCGAATGTCTATAAAGACATATACATGTCCACAAAGTTAATGGTGCATTTTCATTTCATGTTGACTTTATGATTGGACCAAAATGTTGTTTTGTTGAATGATTTGATACTGCTCAAGGATGAACCACAGGGAACTAGTATACTAGGGGTGGTAAAATGTAACTTCACCCACTATCATCTTACAAAACTGAATTGGCGTCTATTTAGTTTAATGTTGTTGGGATTTTTTGCTCATTTTTTTTTCTTTTTAAAGGACCTTGGTATTCTTGCCATGATATTACCATCTAATACCAGCAGTGTACCATGATGCCACAATGTTTTGGCAAAGTATGTTACAGGTTCTGGCCACAAAGTTTGGTCCCACAATTAAACAAATGAAGAGTTCAGCTCTAATTAACCTCTAAAATGCTGTCTAAAATGTCCATCACAAATGAGCATTATTCTCAGCCTCCTTTGTTTATGTTGAGTTATTTAGTAAGTAGGTATGTAATGTGTATTTATATAGCACATTTATTATGTATGGCCATATACCCAAAATGACAATCATGAGGGGGGGTCTCTCAACACCACCACCTGGTTGTAGCATTCACTTGGATGATGAGACGGCAGCCACAGGACAACGGTGCCAACACACCAGCTATAGGTGGAGTAGAGAGACAGTGATACAGCCAAATTTGGTGGATGGGGGTGATTGGGAGGCCATGATGGAGGAAATGTGGCCAGGACACCAGAGCGACACCCCTACTCTTTACAAGAATTGCCATGGGATTTTTAATGACCACAGAGAGTCAGAACCTCATTTTAACGTCTCATCTGACAGTATAGTGTTCCCTTCACTTTCACTGAGGCATTAGGACACAGACCACAGGTTAAGCGCCCTCAACTGGCGTCACTAACACCACTTCCAACAGCAACTTAGTTTTCCCATCTAGTCCCCCATCCAGGAACTAACCAGGCTCAGCCTGCTTAGCTTCAGCGAGTAACCGGTCTTGGGCTGCAGGATGACATGGCTGTGGCTATACATATTCACTTTGAAGACCATGAAAACAACCTATTCTTTGCCATAAAAGTGAAATTACTGAACTTAAACACTGGAGCCTGTTAAAAATATTCACTTTAGACGACAATTTAAGACAACATTTAGAGGTTTTTGCATCTAAACTCTCCAAATAGAGTGTAAAAAAGGTAAATACAGGTGAATATCATGAAATATTTTTAACCCAGTCAAATTTCACCCCAAAATAATACAATAATTAGAAATGAATTATGAAATTATTTAGTAAGATATATATAAAACAAATTTGTTAATGAATAATTAGAATTGAATACATAATTACTTTATAAAGACAATAAAATAATATTAATAAATATAAGAACTGTTAAATTTGTTGCACTGTGGCATTATGTTTAATAATTAATGTTGTTTAAATAAGTATATTAAATTTATTTTAAGGTGAAATATAATCTGGATAGTCTTCATGAGATTCACCTATTTATGTTATGAAGGCAGGTAGAAACACAGACAGAATCAAATGAAAAAGCAGAGAAAAATGAGCGTGAAGAGAAAACCATGTGAGATGACTGAGGCGTCTGAATATCCGTCTATTTGCTCTCTCACACTGTCCTGCGGTACATCAAAAAAAAGCACTTTGTTCAAAGATTGCGTCTGAACCTTCTAAAGCATGGGGGACATCACCTTGCGGGCTTCGATTATTACAGTGCACCAGCAGTAGTGTACTCCAAAGATTGTGTATTTATACAGGCTTTTCCCTTTGGTGCCGTGTCTTTTTTTCCAGCCCTTAATAATCTCATTGTTTCGATGATGAACGTAGCAAAAAAAAAAAAAAAAAATAACGGTGTATGAGAACCTCCCCACGATGCAAGTGAGTGTTTGTGTTTGTCCAGTCGGGGAGACACCATCAAACTGTAGTCCTCATAGAAACAGCACTAATTAGATGAAAGCCATGTTTGTTTAAGGCCACTACCAAAACAGACCGACAGAACGCCGAACTAGACGAACGATTGTGATTCTACTGCAGGTCTGATGCCGGAGATGCTTCTCCACAGCTTTACAACCCAGGCTCATTAAATATGTGCCTCAGCCTACATTTTCTGTGAATCTGAAATACGTTACTTTGGGTACATTTTCATATGTTTCAGATGACAAATCCACTAGAGGGCGCTGTCTACATTTTTGCATATCTGAAATATGCTATCTTGGTTTTGTTTTATTGCAAGTTCAAGAGGAAAAATCCACTAGAGGGGGCTGTCTACATTTTCGAGAATCTAAAATCGTAACTTTGAGTATGTATTACATTTTATATAAGAAATCCGCTAGAGGGCGCTGTTTACGTTTTTTTTTCAAATCTGACATATGCTATTTTAGGTATGCTTTGTTGCACGTTTAAGATGACAAATAATCTACAAGGTGTTAACTTACATACAGCAAAACTTCACATATTTCAGACTCGCGAAAATGGAAACAGTGCCCTCTAATGGACTTTTTATCTGGTAAACAATGCTTTGGGTACATCTTATTGTACGTTTCAGATGACAAATCCACTAGAGGGCGCTGTTTACATTTTTGCAAATCTAACATTTGCTATTTTTAAACCACAACAATTCAAACCTGCAACAAAATTTACCCAAATTAGAATATTTCAGATGTGCAATAATTAACATTTTTGTGAATCTGAAATTTGTTCCTTTGGTCATGTTTTGTAGCACGTTTTACGTGACAAATCTTCTAAAGGGAGCTGTCTTAAAAATTTTTACAAATTTGTTATTGAATGTAATGTTATAATGTTATTTTGAGTAAATTTTTTCAATTAATTCAGATGACAAATCTACTAACTGGTGCTGTTTCCATTTTTCCAAATCTGAAATGTTATTTTGGGTAGGTTTTGTTCCACATTTCAGATGATAAATCCACTAGAGTGCGCTGTCTACATTTTAACAAGTCTGAAATACGTAATGTTGGGTACATCTTGGTCCATGTTTCAAATAACAAATCCACTAGAGGGTGCTATTTACATTTCTGCATATCTGAAATGTATTAATTTTGGTAGGCTTTGTTGTACAATTCTGATTACAAATCCACTAGAGGGCGCTGTCTACATTTTTGAGAATCTAAAATACCTTATGTTGGATAAGTTTATTTGTATGCTTCAGATGACAAATCCACTAGAGGGTGCTGTCCATATTTCTGCACATCTGGAATGCGTTACTTTGGTTATGTTTTGTTGTACATTTCTGATTACAAATTCACTAGCGGGCGCTGTCCACATTTTTTCAAATCTGAAATACGTAATTTTGGGTATGTTTGGTTGCGTGTTTTAGATGACAAAGCCACCAGAGGGAGCTGTCTACATATTTGCGAATTTGAAATACAGCATTTTGGGTACATTTTGCATTTTGTTGTAAGATGTTTTCAGATGACAAATCGAATTTGAGGGCGAATTCTGAAATACGCTATTTTGGCTACATTTAGTTGTAGGTTTAGATGACAAATCCACTAGAGAGCGCTGTTTAAATCTTTGCACATCTAAAATACATGTTTTTAGATATGTTTTGTTGTACGTTTCAGATGACAAATCCACTAGAGGGCGCTGTCAAAAATTGTTTTTTTTTTTTACAAATCTGTAATATGTTATTTTGAGTTTGTTTGTTTTTTAAATGTTTCAGATAACAAATCCACAAGAGGGTGCTGTTTCCATTTTTGCCAATCTGAAATACGTAATTTTGGTTATATTTTCTTGTATATTTGAGATGACAAATCCACTAGAGGGCGTTATCTATATTTATCTCATGAAACATAAAACAAAATGTACCCAAAATAAAGTATTTAAAATTTGCAAAAACGGAAACATCGCCCTCAAGTGGATTTGTCATCTGACATACAATGCTTTGGGTACGTTTAGTTGTACGTTCCAGATCACAAATCCACTAGAGGGCGCTGTTTACATTTTTGCTAATTTGAAATCCGTTATTTTGGGTACATTTTTGCATTTTGTTGTAAGATGTTTTCAAATGATAAATCTACTAGAATCTGAATTCTGAAATACGCTATTTTCGGGTATTTTTCAGAGGTTGCTGACTAAAGTTTTGAAAATCTAGAATATGTTACTTTATGTTGTGTTGTGCAATTGTGATTACAACTCTTTAGAGGAAGCATATCTGATTTTTTTGCACATCTGAAATATTATATTTTGGGTACGTTTTGTTGCATGTTTAAGGTAACAAATCCTTTAGAGGGCACTGTCTATCTACATTCTTGCAAATCTGAAATGCTTTACTATGTTTTGTTGTACGTTTCCTTTTTGCGAATCTGAAATATGCTATTTTGGGTACATTTTGTTGTAGGTTTGAGATGACAAATCCACAAGAGGGCGCTGTTTAACCATTTGCACATCTAAAATAAGTTTTTTTAGATATTTTTTATTGTACGTTTCAGATGACAAATCCACTAGAGGGCACTGTTTACATTTTTGCACATCTAAAACATGTTTCTTAGACATGTTTTGTACGTTTCAGGTGACAAATCCACTAGAAGGCGCTGTCAACATTTTTGCATATTTAAAATACGTTTCTTAGACATGTTTTGTACATTTCTGGTGACAAATCCACTAGAAGGCGCTGTCTACATTTTTGCATATCTAAAATACGTTTTCTTAGACATGTTTTGTACTTTTAAAATGACAAATCCACTAGAGGGCACTGTTTACATTTTTGCACATATAAGATACGTTTTTTAGACATGTTTTGTACGTTTCAGGTAACAAATCCACTAGAGGGCGCTGTTTACATTTTTGCACATCTGAAATAGATTACTTTGGGTACATTTTGTTGTACATTTCCGATGATAAATGCACTAGAGGGCACTGTTTACATTTTTGCATATCTAAAATACATTTTCTTAGACATGTTTAGTACGTTTCAGGTGACAAATCCACTAGAGGGCACTGTTTACATTTTTGCACATATAAGATACGTTTTTTAGACATGTTTTGTAAATTTTAGGTAACGTTTCAGGGTGCTGTTTACATTTTTGCACATTTGAAATACATTATTTTGGGTACATTTTGTTGTACATTTCCGATGACAAATCTACTAGAGGGTGCTTTCTGGGGCCACATCTCTAAATTTTTTTACATTTATATATTTAACATTTACACAAAATCTAGGCTGAAGCACATATTTCCAATGAGCCTATATTGCAGCTTTCTTATTGGTCCGAAAGGTGAGAACATGTAAACACA
Organism: Danio rerio; assembly: GCF_052040795.2. NCBI lineage: Eukaryota > Metazoa > Chordata > Actinopteri > Cypriniformes > Danionidae > Danio > Danio rerio. Next base: position 46,421,625 of record NC_141035.1, read on the forward strand.
CACTCCGTCTGCATTGACATTAATTACGCCGAACACCGCTTAGAATTTTCCATCCGTGCCGGTCCTCATAATGAAGACGAGCTCTGGCTGTAGTGTCGGAGCACCAGGCACTCGTATTTAGGGATGGTCGGAAGTACTGAAGTTTCAGCATCGGATGTCGGAGAACTGGGTGAAGCACTGCCTGACCCAACCGAGTCCCTAAAGGGGGAGGGCGGAGTCAGCGCCAGCAGTTCCTCAAGCTCCGGTTGATTGGACGGCGACTCCAGAGCTGATGCCACTCCCACTTTTAGCTCATTCCCACTGGTTGTTGGAGATGTTTTCAGTCGTGATGGTCCAGAAAGATTGCAGGAGGTGGCAGCTCGACCCACGTTTGACTCCACCGGTGGGAGTGGCTGTATTTCAGCATAGGTTGTCATAGTGGATGGTAGGGAAACCTCCCGGGATAGGCGGTAAGATGGTGGACAGCATGGTTCAGGTGAGTGGACGTGTGCTGAAGTGCTAGTGGATAAACCGACAGCTCCCCCTGGAGGAGAACTGGTGAGCATCATGCTATTAAGCTCGCTGATGTTAGCAGTGAAGCGGTTTACCACACAGCTAATCTGCTCCATTAGAGAGCCCTGTGACGCGCTTCCGCCAGGACATGGCACGCGATGCTGCGGAGGCTGGCACATGTACGTAGAAACACTCATGACCTGCGCGTCAGAGCTTTGTGCTAAAGCGATGCTAGCTCTTTGTGTGACGGTGCTGATTGGAGAGGGCGTTTGGGGCCGGTAGGTGATTGGGTAGCGTTCCTCCGCCTCCGTGACTTCATAGAGCATCTTGTTGTTGCTGTTGTCCGTGTTAATGTCGCTGCCTCCGCAGTAGCGTCCCTCAGATGTCTTGGAGAAGGGTTTGATCACAGCCGTCTGGTTGCTTTCGCGCTTTTTGATGTGAAAGGAGAGACGCTGCCACAGGTGGGTGCCTTTGGAACTGCACTCGTTTTGGGCCCACGTCACCGACTTCCCATTAGAGCTGAAAAAGAAGTAGCATTAAGATTAAAAATGTAAAATAGTATTCTATGCTCTAAACTAAAATTTAGTTTCTATACTGCATGTCTACAAGAGTCACTGTTTGGAAAAAGGCTATAAAATACTTTTGACATTGCGAGAATCAATCCATCTATCTACAGAATCTATCCATCAACCCATCCATCCACAGTATCTATCTATCCATCTATCTCTCTACAGTATCTACCCTTCCATCCACAGTATCTATCTATCCATCCATCCTTTCATCCATCCATCCATCCATCTCTCTACAGTATCTACCCTTCCATCCACAGTATCTATCTATCCATCCATCCTTTCATCCATCCATCCATCCATCCATCCATCCATCTCTCTACAGTATCTACCCTTCCATCCACAGTATCCATCTATCCATCCATCCTTTCATCCATCCATCCATCCATCTCTCTACAGTATCTACCCTTCCATCCACAGTATCTATACATCCATCCTTTCATCCATCCATCCATCTCTCTACGGTATCTACACTTCCATCTACAGTATCAATCTATTCACCCATTATCCATCTACATTATCTATCCATCCATCCATCTACAATATTTATCTATCTATCTATCTATCTATCTATCTATCTATCTATCTATCTATCTATCTATCTATCTATCTATCTATCTATCTATCTATCTATCTATCTATCTATCTATCTATCTATCTATCTACCTACCTACCTACCTACCTACCTACCTACCTACCTACCTACCTACCTACCTACCTACCTATCTATCTATCTATCTATCTATCTATCTATCTATCTATCTATCTATCTATCTATCTATCTATCTATCTATCTATCTATCTATCGTATAGATCCATCCATTTATCTATCCATCTACAGTATCTCTCTTCCATCCATCCATCCACAGTATATATTCATCCATCTACAGTATCTATCTATTCATCCATCTACAGTATCTCTCCTCCATTCATCCATCCACAGTATATATTCATCCATCTACAGTATCTATCTATTCATCCACCTACAGTATCTATCTATTAATCCATCTACAGTATCTCTCCTCCATCCATCCATGCACCCATCCATCTACAGTATCTATTCATCCATCTACAGTATCTATTCATCCATCCATAGTATCTATTCATCCATCTACAGTATCTCTCCTCCATCCATCCATGCATCCATCCATCCATCTACAGTATCTCTCCTCCATCCATTCATCCATCCATCTACAGAATCTATTAATAATTTACAGTATGTAACTGTAAGTAGGAATAATTAATAAGTGTGTGTATTATGGAGGACTCTGGATTGGAGAGGTGTTATCCAAATCATGTGCATTATAAGTTTGTAGAAGTTATACATTAAAAATACCCTCAATATAAATTTTAGTGCTGCTTCAGTGAACTTGAACAAGTATATTAAAATCTATTAACTTCCCTTAGTTGTTTTAGTATTTTTTTCAAAGTGTGCTTTAAATGCTTTAAAAATAAGTTAAATCTCCGTAGACTAGAAATTTATGTACTGTATATCATCTATTTAAAAAATGTGGGCAATACATTATAGATTAATTTTATTATATCAATATTATTTTTAATTAAACCATGGGGTGAAACTATAGGGGACCTACAAGACATTGTGCCCTGGGGCCTCTGAATTCTTAATCCGGGCCTGGTGATGGGAAATTCAGTTTTCCAACGCAGATGTTAGGACTCAACATTATGTAGTCAGCAATAGTAATTTCAGTCAGTTAAAAAACATCATCATGATCTGAAAAATGTCTTTCAGTAAAGTTTTACAAACTGTAAACCCAACTGAATCATGCTTCACTTATTTAAATTTCATTACGATTGTCTGTTATGAAATAAACTTACGTTTTTCTCCAGATCCTCTCATTTAAACCCTCGGTTTACCCGCGCTGCAGTTGTTCTAAGTTCAGTTCAGTCATACAGCAAACTGTACCGTTTGTGTTTGGTTCACTGAATCGCGCATGCGCAGTATTATCGGTTTACCGACTCTCAATGTAACGTTAAGCCTAGTTCACACTACAGGATTTTAAACATCAGCAGATCGCTGTGCCGTTCACACTACATGACTTGACTTTGTGTCTTTTGATCTCTGTGGTGTTCACACTACGCAACACTCCGTGAACGATCCACAAGAGGGGGGTCACACACTACATGATCTGACAACATCTCATTCCCCATCAGCTCATTCAAGCTACCAAACCACAGCCAATGAAATTTTGAGGGAGGAGTCGTCAGAAAAAGCTGAACACTATTGGCTGCTTGTGTGCTGATTACATCACTGACAGCGTTTCAAGCTTTGGAGAAAGCATTTAAAAACATAGTCAAATCAGCTGATTTATCAGCGGATTAATCACTCATTTGCAGGTTCCAGTGGATAGATACACAGAGAGTTTTTAATTTTTGTAATTTTATAACTCTTTGAAATAAAACTAACATATTTATAACACCCTGCCGTTTTCTAACTATCAGTGTATTTCTTTCTGACATTGTTATTTTTTTTATTACAAAACAGTAAAGAACTGAGCATTTCTGCCTTAAATTACCATATTGGTTAAAATGACTGCATGCATGTCTGATACTTTTCACTGTGACTTTAAATATGTGTGCATTTTCTTGCCTGACAACTTCCTGCTAACATAAACAAAACTTTCTGATGGCAAAAACATCAATTTACTTTAGATATCTTTAAAAACAGCATATTATTTGCTGTGAAATAGCTCCTGTTTGAAAGTGAAAATGAAAGCCAAGACCTTTAAGTGTTTTAGTATCTTAACTACATATTTATAGGCTGTATTACCAAAAAAAAGATTAAATTAATCATTAAATATGATGCCAGACATTCAAAGCTTAATTTTAATATCTCAATAATAGCTTTGAATGTAAATATGTTGTGACAATATGGCGTTTTATATGAGAACGGTCAGAGTGAGCAGTATGGTAATTCTAATAGTTACAGAATTCTAGTTCCACTGTTGATATATCCTACTCTCATGTCTGTGCTAACGCAGAATGAAGCGAGTGCACTGATGCCCATTCTGACCAATCACAGATGTTTCTGCTGAGCTCCTGAACACACAGGCACGCGGCTCATGCTGATATGCTCTCTCATTGGCTGCAGCTCGTCACTACATCTGACCACACGTGGGGTTGAGTCGGCCGACTGCTCTGGAATATTTATATGTTGGATTTCCGTCTGCGAGGTGTCGGCGACGCGTCAGCGAGCCTCGTTGATGCGTTGTTCAGTAGTTCACACATAAAGAGCGGCGAGCGCCGAGCACCCGCAGATTTCTTTCCGATCACAGCCCGATCTGTCGGCGAGCTCGTTAACTTCCAAATCGGGCTCAAATCAGGCTTAAAATCCTTTAGTGTGAACTAGGCATTACTGTTCTAATAACTGCATGAGAGTATATATTGGATTGTAAGTCAGAGGTGGGTATTAGGCTTGTTATTACGTAAGAAGTGGGTGAATAAGTGCTTACTGGAGACGCGAATCATTTCAAATGATTCAGTTCGATTTGGTGAACTTGTTCAACCGGTTCACTTAGAAGATCTGGTTACAAAGATTCGTTCGCGATCGCGCTACAGAAATAAAACCCATTATTGGGCACAAATGTGTTAAAGTAATAGTTTTAAGTCTCTATATTTTATTCTGTCATCGTGCTGCTGTCATGTCCACTTCTTTTTGTCGCGGGAGCAACAGAGAAGATGACTCGAGGAGAACCGGCTCGATCTGCCCAATGGCGGAAGGAGACTCTGAGGTGCGAAAGGGTCAAACACAAACACCTGCAGCGTGGATTATATTTACTTCTAAAATGCTTACAGTAAGATTATTTATTAAATAAATTCATTTACAAATACGAAAATGAAGAAGGTTTTTGCTATAATTCTAGTTAGTTTCAGGTAGTTTTGTATGTACACAATACAGTTTTAGTTAGTTCTAGTTTTTGAAAAAACTTCTTTTTATTTTTATTTCAGTTAACAACAATTATTTTACATTTTAGTTTTCGTTTTTTCGTTAGTTTTCATTAACTATAATAACCTTGCTACAGTATCTCCCCATCCATCCATCCATCCATCCATCCATCTACAATATCTCTCCATCCATCCATCCATCCACCCATCCATCCATCTACAGTATCTCTCCATCCATCCATCCATCCATCCATCCATCCATCCATCCATCCATCCATCCATCCATCCATCCATCTATCCATCCATCCATCTACAGTATCTCTCCATCCATCCATCCATCCATCCATCTACAGCAGAGGTGTCCAAACTTGGTTCTTGAGGGCTGATGTCCTGCACAGTTTAGCTCCAACTTGCTTCAACACACCTGCCCAGAAGTTTCTAGTATATCTAGTAAGAGCTTAATTAGCTGGTTCAGGTGTGTTTGATTAGGGCTGGAGCTGAACTCTCCAGGACACCGGCCCTCCAGGACCAAGTTTGGACAACCCTGATCAATAGTATTTATTCATCCATCTACAGTATTTAACTATCCATCCATCTACAGCAGGGGTGTCAAACTCAGTTCCAAAAGGGCCGAAGCCCTTCACAGTTTAGTTCCAACCCTGCTCCAACACACTTACCTGTAGGTTTCAAACAAGCATGAAGGACTCAATTAGTTTGATCAGGTGAGTTTAATTAGGGTTGGAACTAAACTGTGCAGAGCTGCGGCCCTTTTGGATCTGAGTTTGACACCTGTGATCTACAGTATCCATCTACCCACCCATATACAAAATCTATTTATCATCCATCAATCCATCCATCCGGTTTTTATCCATGGGTAATATGAGTTCACTATGAAGTTAATCACAATTTTATTTTTTCTGAGCAAAAAAATAATATTGCAAACTAAAATGTCATTCAGTGTAAGAATATTACCATACCAAAATGTTTAGTCAGGAATTAATGAATAACATATAAATAATACTCTATTTTCTTTAATACTCTAATATTCCAATACACATCGTTTCTCATTTTAATCATTATTATGTTGTCAATATTATTTATAATTAAAAAAATTATGAATTTGAATAGGGCATACTGATGATTTTAAATACTGATGATCATGACGCATTACATATTATCACCATATTTTGATATTTCCACAAAGGTTATTAGAAACAACAAAGCACGCTCTTGTATTTAATATGCTTCCATGTATATAAAATCACTTTTGTAGTTTTTACTTGACAAGGACACCAAAATGGTGCGTCTGGTCTTTGATCTCCATCTATTATGCAGCACATCTGAACACAGAGATTATATGGTAAACACTCCGGCAGTGTGAGCAGACTCACTTAATACATTCATCTCTCTAATCACAGGTCGTCTGAGGTAAACACTCTCTTTTCATGGCCGTCAATAACATAACAGCCCCGTTATTACCACACAAACGAGACATGACAACAGCAGGCCTGCCTTTCATTCTCTCAACCTCAAGCTCTTTACTTTTAGAAACAGGATTGATGAGGCTGCTGCTTTTCTGGGAACTGGCTCTTTTTGAGAGTTCATTTCTATTGAATGCTTTTAAATAGCTTATATATACTAGCAAGAAGGTTAACATTATTAAACTGGAAACAAAAGGCCGCTCCTTCATATAAATCCAAAAGATGCATTTAGAGCTAGAAAAAAAAAAACTGACCCCCCCCAATCATTTTCTTTTCGGCTTAGTCCCTTTATTAATCTGGGGTTGCCACAACGGAATGAACCGCCAACTTATCCAGCTTATGTTCTACGCTGCGGATGCCCTTCCAGCTGCAACCCATCACTGAGAAACACCCATACACACACAATACGGACAATTTAGCTTACCCAATTCACCTATAACCCATGTGTTTGGACTTGAACACCGGAGGACCCGAAGGAAACCCACATCAACACGGGGAGAACATGCAAACTTCACACAAAAATGCCAACTGGCCCAGCCGGGGCTGGAACCAGCGATCTTCTTGCTGTGAGGGTATTGTGCTACCCACTGTTTCACCTTGCTGCCCAAAGACAAATAATAAAAAAATTTTAATAAGATAAATTCTACAGAAAATAGTTAAATTGAAGACGATTAGACAAATTTAGTCTAATCCTTAAGTTATTTATCAGCTAAAATGTTGTGTAAGTGTTTGACGGATAAATACTTGTAATGAATGTGTTTGGGTATTAATAAATCTAATAAAAAAGTTATAAAAAATAGCTTCTTGAACTATTTTTATTAAATAACTACTTATTAGGGATGTGACAAGATCTCGTATGACAAGATCTCCTGAGATTAAATGGTGACGAGATTTCTGGTTGAGGTAAAAAGTTGTCTTGTGAGTTGTGATGTTATGATGGAGCGTGACGGTGAATTTCAACCCATTCTGAAAATGTAGTCCAGTGGACGTTTCTGGAGACCGCGAAATACGTCCCAGGAGGTACGTATTTGTGCAGTTTTTGTTTTCGCGAATCCGCGAGAGAATCTCGAACGTCTCTCTGTTCTCGCGTAAACCCACCAGAGGCCGCTGTCGAGTGACCATCTGTCTGACTGACAGAATGAATGATTGACTGGGCAACTGGCCAATCGGCCGACCTACCTTCCTCCTCCTTCCATAAACCCAACCAGTTTTACCGATTGACCCGCTTATCCGCCTACTTCCCTGAACCCGAGCAACGATTTATAAATGCCGTCCAGAAAAAGAAAAGCCCTCGTCAGGTTTTTACCACATTTTCGGATTTCACCACATTCTCACCCTGTTGTTCACTCATTCACTTTATTTTTTGGATTCTGTTTTTATCTTATCTGATTTCTGGAACCGCCCTTCCCCGGACTCAAACCCGGTCATCGTTGTCGTTGTGGACAGCTCCTGTCTTCCTCTCAACTATGTCGACGTACACGACGAGTTAACTGGACAAACTGGTTGCGACGGGAAAGCCCTCCACATGGAGGTAAGCGGTCAGCCGGTAAACGTGAAAAGGAACGGCGTCATACCGCCCCGTAGCGTTAGCTTAAAAAATGAAATGCAGCCAATCGTACCTCCAGCTACATAAATCGCGGTCTCCAGAACTGTCCACGGGACTACTTTTTCAGAATGAGCCTGGGTTGGTCAATTTAGCACTGAAGATTGGAGGCAGGATTTGATTTTTGTACTGTAAATCAAGTGCTTGCACACGCCTGGCAACCCAGGGTAGGCTGGCCTCAGGAGTTACGCGTCTCTCAATTTGGTGAGCGGGTGTGGTGTAACCAGAGATGTATAGTAACAAAGTAGAACTACTTCACTACTGTAGTTAAGTACTTAAAGGCTGTATCTGTACTCTACTGGAGTATTGTTTTATTCTCCTACTTTCACTTTTACTTCAGTACATATTTTCGACGAATATTTATTTTTATGTGCTGCATCGTTACTCGTTACAATTATAAAGATATTACGAATTATCCAAACCCACATTATCCATCCATCCATCTACAGTATCTATCTATCCATTCATCTACAGTATCTCTCCTCCATCTATCCATCCATCCACAGTATCTATTTATCCACATACAGTTTCTTTCCTCAATCTATCCATGCATCCATCCATCCATCCATCCATCTACAGCAGGGGTCTCAAACTCGCGGCCCGCGGGCCATTTGCGGCCCTCAGTGCAATATTTTGTGGCCCGCGCCGACCGCTGTACACTGACAGAGAGCGCTCCCCACTCCGCTGATTCTATCCGTACACAGCGGTCACTGGCATTCCCCGCCCGCCGTGTAAACAAAGGGGCGGGGATGCTGGTGACGTCACCACGCACCCCGCCCCTTTGTTAGACGCTGTGACGGGCGGGAAGTGTTACCAGAAGGGAACTCGCGCCGGCCAGAACCAAGGTAAGCTGTTCCCACCCCTGCCTGCCACTTAGCTACCTATCTGCAGCCTGCCACCTACCTAGCTACAGCCTGCATCTTATATATATTATAGGTAGATACAGACTGGTACAGACTGATGTGACTGGAGTGGGGTGGGGGTGTTTTATTTATACATATATACGCCTTTTTTTTAGGTGAGGGCAGGCACGTGCACACATAGGGCTCAACCTGTGCAGTGGACATGCCATTTTTAGTCTTGGATAGAAAGTGCCCTTCCAAAATGATCAAAAGTGCCCCCGCGACGCGGCACACCTTCGGTCCCGCCCTTCAGTAGGCGCGCGACAACACCGCTCTTGAGTACGCTCGCGACAACACAGCTGATCAGTACGCGCGCGATAACACCGCTCTTCAGTAAGCGCGCGATAACACCGCTCTTCAGTACACGCGCATCCACTCTGTGGTGAGGGAATGGAAGTTTTGAGTGAGTTACCCCAAGCCATACTGAGGGTCTCAACTGCTTCCGCTCTAAAGCCAAATGTGGTTCAGATTTGTGAGAAGAAGCGCTGTCAAGTCTCTGGCAGCAAGGAGTAGGCAAAAGATGCCATGTTCAGAAGAACTGTTCATAATCTTCACTCAATGTTCTATTAATGTTCAGGACACTTCATGTTCAGAAGAAATAATTAAAACTGTTAATAATGACATTTGAGGACTTTTTTTTGTGAAATCCCTTATGCAAAGTCAGCCTCACCCAGACTTTGCCTCCTGCGGCCCCCAGGTAAATTGAGTTTGAGACCCCTGATCTACAGTATCTGTCCTCCATTCATCCAGCCATGCAGCAGATGGCTCTGTCAAAGGTTTGAATTAGCTGGCTCGTCATCATTTAGATCATGCTGTCATTAACCAAAATATTTTGACAAACCACACATAAAAGTCGTGGTTCATCAGCTGGTCCTGTCCACATAAATCATAAACTCAAATACTGATCATCATATCGTTGTCTTTTGGGTTTAAGCCCTGAACTTGAAGGCTTTTGTGGCTAGGGGGCGTGGCCGAGCGCCGTGGGAACGGAGTGAGGCCACCGCGTAAGTGGATATACCTGCGGTGCGCACCTGCCTCAGATCCCACGGAAGGAGCTCTGGATCATAAAAGGAGGAACAAGGGCAGAGGAAGCCGAGGGAGGACCGGACCCGGACATATTTTACTTTTGCTTTCAGTTTGACGGCAGTCTCCGTGAGGATCTGCCGTCCGTTTGTTTTGGTTTAGACAGAGCTGCCGTCATTGTCATTAATAAACCACTTTAAAACTGCTTCAGTTCTCCGCCTCCTTCTTCCCGGCGGCCAAAGGGCCGTGAACTTCATTACAGCTTTGAATCGGGGTGGGTCTCAGAAACCGACCCATTGTATTAGCAGGCATATACCTGTATTGGCGGGCTTGCCAAACAGAAGCGAATTCACAGCTATGGCCTTCTGGGTAAAAAAGGTTTTCTTATATTTGACGTATTATTTTTTTTCTTTGTTTAATTAAAACGTTTAAATATAATAAAAAATACATATAATAATTAAACTTAATAATTATATATTTTTTATATTATATATTTTTCCCGCGCCTCCCCTGGCATGCTCTGGCGCCCCCCAGGGGAGGCGCGCCTCACACTTTGAAAACCCCTGATTTAGATGATTAAAAAAGACAGCGCTGCCTGCCTGCATTGAGAGCACTTTAGTTTGTTTTCGACATGAAAAAGCCAGAAATTTCACCTTCAGCTACTTCCCCTTTCAACTATTTGTGGCGATGAGAAAGAAGACCACCCGTGGCCCTATTTAGAGTCCATGTTTGCATTTGTCGGAGTGAAAGACATTTCATATAGAATGAAGTGCATAGTCTGCCTCCCAAAAGAAATAATGGCCTTCAAAAATTCATCGTCGAATTTGAAAAAACATATCAAGTTAAGATAATAATATAATACACAAAGCACAGCAGTTTGAGCTATCCATAAGCACTCGATAA